>NC_088418.1:6161461-6198961 GCF_034236695.1 Oncorhynchus nerka | reverse complement strand
GGTACAGTAGGGTACAGTACAGTAGACTACAGTAGGGTACAGTAGACTACAGTAGACTACAGTAGACTACAGTGGGGTACAGTAGGGTACAATGTACAGTAGACTACAGTAGGGTACAGTAGACTAGAGTGGGGTACAGTAGGGTACACAGTAGACTACTACAGTAGGGACTACAGTAGGGTACAGTAGGGTACTACTACAGTAGGGTACAGTAGGGTACAGTAGACTACAGTAGGGTACAGTAGGGTACAGTAGTAGACAGTAGGGTACAGTAGACTACAGTAGGTAGGGTACAGTAGACTAGGGTACAGTAGACTACAGTAGGGTACAGTAGGGTACAGTAGGTACAGTAGACTACAGTAGGGTACAGTAGACTACAGTGGTAGGGTACAGTAGGGTACAGTAGACTACAGTAGACTACAGTAGGGTACAGTAGACTACAGTAGGGGTACAGTAGACTACAGTGGGGTACAGTAGGGCACAGTAGACTACAGTAGGGTACAGTAGGGTACAGTAGGGTACAGTAGACAGTAGACTAGTAGGGTACAGTAGACTACAGTAGGGTACAGTAGACTACAGTGGGGTACAGTAGGGTACAGTAGACTACAGTAGACTACAGTAGGGTACAGTAGGGTACAGTAGACTAGAGTGGGGTACAGTAGACTACAGTAGGGTACAGTAGACTACAGTAGACTACAGTAGGGTACAGTAGACTACAGTGGGGTACAGTAGGGTACAGTAGACTACAGTAGACTACAGTGGGGTACAGTAGGGTACAGTAGACTACAGTAGGGTACAGTAGGGTACAGTAGACTACAGTAGGGTACAGTAGACTACAGTAGGGTACAGTAGGGTACAGTAGACTACAGTAGGGTACAGTAGACTACAGTAGGGTACAGTAGGGTACAGTAGACTACAGTAGGGTACAGTAGACTACAGTAGACTACAGTAGACTACAGTAGACTACAGTAGGTACAGTAGACTACAGTAGGGGTAGACACAGTAGGGTACAGTAGACAGTAGACTACAGTAGGGTACAGTAGGGTACAGTAGGGTACAGTAGACTACAGTAGGGTACAGTAGGGACTACAGTGGACTACAGTAGGGTACAGTAGACTACAGTAGACTACAGTACAGTAGGGTACAGTAGACTACAGTAGGGTACAGTAGACAATGAGTAGGGTACTACAGTAGGGTACAGTAGACTACAGTAGACTACAGTAGGTACAGTAGGGTACAGTAGACTACAGTAGACTACAGTAGGGTACAGTAGGACTACAGTAGGGTACAGTAGACTACAGTAGACTACAGTAGGGTACAGTAGGGTACAGTGGACTACAGTAGACTACAGTAGGGTACAGTAGACTACAGTAGACTACAGTAGGGTACAGTAGACTACAGTAGGGTACAGTAGGGTACAGTACAGTAGACTACAGTAGACTACAGTAGGGTACAGTAGACTACAGTAGACTACAGTAGGGTACAGTGGACTACAGTAGGGTACAGTGGATTACAGTAGGGTACAGTAGGAAAGTACAGACTACAGTAGGGCAGTGGACTACAGTAGGGTACAGTGGACTACAGTAGGGTACAGTGGACTACAGTAGACTACAGTAGGGTACAGTGGACTACAGTAGACTACAGTAGGGTACAGTGGACTACAGGACTAGACTACAGTAGGGCACAGTGGACTACAGTAGGGTACAGTAGGGTACAGTAGGACTACAGTAGGACAGTGGACTACATTAGGTACAGTAGACTATAGTAGGGTACAGTGGACTACAGTAGGGTACAGTAGGGTACAGTGGACTACAGTAGGGTACAGTAGACTACAGTATGGTACAGTAGACTACAGTAGGGTACAGTAGACTACAGTAGGGTACATTAGACTACAGTAGACTACAGTAGGGTACAGTGGACTACAGTAGGGTACAGTAGACTACAGTAGGGTACAGTAGGGTACAGTAGACTACAGTAGGGTACAGTACAGGGTACAGTACTACTGCAGTACAGGGTACAGTAGACTACAGTAGGGTACAGTAGACTACAGTAGGGTACAGTAGACTACAGTAGGGTACAGTAGACAGTAGACTAGACTACAGTAGACTACAGTAGGGTGCAGTGGGGGTACAGTAGACTGCAGTAGGGTGCAGTAGACTACAGTACGGTACAGTAGACTACAGTGGGGTACAGTATGGTACAGTAGACTACAGTAGGGTACAGTAGACTACAGTAGGGTACAGTAGACTACAGTGGGGTACAGTAGACTACAGTAGACTACAGTAGACTACAGTAGGGTACAGTGACTACAGTAGGGGTTAGACTACAGTACGGTACAGTAGACTACAGTGGGGTACAGTAGGGTACAGTAGACTACAGTAGGGTGCAGTAGACTACAGTATGGTACAGTAGGGTACAGTGGACTACAGTAGGATACAGTAGGGTACAGTAGACTACAGTAGGCTACAGTAGACTACAGTACGGTACAGTAGACAGCAGTAGGGTACAGTAGACTACAGTAGGGTACAGTAGACTACAGTAGGGTTCAGTAGGGTGCTCTTGTTGTGGTTGTAGAGGAGTCATCTCAACTTGTTGTAGAGGAGTCTTCTTGTTGTGGTACAGACAGAGTCATCTACATCTTCAGTAGGGTACAGTAGACTACTAGTATGGTACAGTAGGGTACAGTGGACTACAGTAGGGTACAGTAGTCTACAGTAGGGTACAGTAGACTACATTTACATTTACAGTCATTTAGCAGACAGCTCTTATCCAGAGACTACAAATGGATGTGCGTTCACCTTATGACATCCAGTGAACAGCCACTACAACTACAGTAGGGTACAGTAGAGACTACAGTGGACTACAGTAGGGTACAGTAGACTACAGTAGGGTACGGTGGACTACAGTAGGGTACAGTAGACTACAGTACAGTGGACTACATTAGGGTACAGTAGACTACAGTAGGGTACAGTGGACAAAAGTAGGGTACAGTAGACTACAGTAGGGTACAGTAGACTACAGTAGGGTACAGTAGATGGTACAGTAGACTACAGTAGGGTACAGTACTACAGTAGGGTACAGTAGACACAGTATAGTAGACTACAGTAGGGTATAGTAGACTACAGTAGGGTACAGTAGACTACAGTAGGGTACAGTATGGTACAGTAGACTACAGTACGGTACAGTAGACTACAGTAGGGTACATTAGACTACAGTAGGGTACAGTAGACTGCAGTAGGGTACAGTCGACTACAGTAGGGTACAGTAGACTACAGTGGGGTACAGTAGGGTACAGTAGGGTACAGTACGGTACAGTAGACTACAGTAGACTACAGTAGGGTGCAGTAGACTACAGTAGACTACAGTAGGGTGCAGTAGGGTCCAGTAGACTACAGTACGGTACAGTAGACTAGAGTGGGGTACAGTAGACTACAGTAGGGTGCAGTAGACTACAGTAGACTACAGTAGGGTGCAGTAGACTACAGTAGACTACAGTAGGGTGCAGTAGGGTACAGTAGACTACAGTACGGTACAGTAGACTAGAGTGGGGTACAGTATGGTACAGTAGACTACAGTAGGGTACAGTAGACTACAGTAGGGTGCAGTAGACTACAGTAGACTACAGTAGGGTACAGTGGACTACAGTACAGTACAGTGGACTACAGTAGGGTACAGTAGGGTACAGTAGACTACAGTAGGGTACAGTAGACTACAGTAGGGTACAGTAGACTACAGTGGGGTACAGTAGACTACAGTAGGGTACAGTAGGGTACATTAGACTACAGTAGGGTACAGCAGGGTACATTAGACTACAGTAGACTACAGTAGGGTACAGTGGACTACAGTAGGGTACAGTAGACTACAGTATGGTACAGTAGGGTACAGTGGACTACAGTAGGGTACAGTCTAATAGTACTTACCAATAGTAGGTAACTCCTCAAGGAAACAGGTAAATGAGTGTGTTTAGGATGTGAATAAAGAGCTTACTGTGTAACTAACCACTGACTGGTTCCTCCACCCTCTACCTCTGTTAGTACTGTAAACTGGGTGGGTACAGTGGACTACAGTAGGGTACAGTGGACTACAGTAGACTACAGTAGGGTACAGTGGGGTACAGTAGGGTACAGTGGACTACAGTAGGGTACAGTAGGGTACAGTGGACTACAGTAGGGTACAGTGGACTACAGTAGGGTACAGTGGACTACAGTAGACTACAGTAGGGTACAGTGGACTACAGTAGACTACAGTAGGGTACAGTGGACTACATTTACATTTACATTTAAGTCATTTAGCAGACGCTCTTATCCAGAGCGACTTACAAATTGGACTACAGTAGGGTACAGTGGACTACAGTAGGGTACAGTAGGGTACAGTGGACTACAGTAGGGTACAGTAGGGTACAGTAGACTATAGTAGGGTACAGTGGACTACAGTAGGGTACAGTAGGGTACAGTGGACTACAGTAGGGTACAGTAGACTACAGTATGGTACAGTAGACTACAGTAGGGTACAGTAGACTACAGTAGGGTACATTAGACTACAGTAGACTACAGTAGGGTACAGTGGACTACAGTAGGGTACAGTAGACTACAGTAGGGTACAGTAGGGTACAGTCGACTACAGTAGGGTACAGTACACTGCAGTAGGGTACAGTAGACTACAGTAGGGTACAGTAGACTACAGTGGGGTACAGTAGACTACAGTAGGGTACAGTAGGGTACAGTATGGTACAGTAGACTACAGTAGACTACAGTAGGGTGCAGTAGACTACAGTAGGGTACATTATGGTACAGTAGACTACAGTAGACTACAGTAGGGTGCAGTAGACTACAGTAGGGTACAGTGGGGTACAGTAGGGTACAGTAGACTACAGTAGGGTACAGTAGGGTACAGTAGGGTACAGTAGACTACAGTAGGGTACAGTAGACTACAGTAGGGTACAGTAGGGTACAGTAGACTACAGTAGGGTACAGTAGGGTACAGTAGACTACAGTAGACTACAGTAGGGTACAGTAGGGTAGAGTAGACTACAGTAGACTACAGTAGGGTACAGTAGACTACAGTAGACTACAGTAGGGTACAGTAGACTACAGTAGGGTACAGTAGACTACAGTAGACTACAGTAGGGTACAGTAGGGTACAGTAGACTACAGTAGGGTACAGTAGACTACAGTAGGGTACAGTAGACTACAGTGGGGTACAGTAGGGTACAGTAGACTACAGTAGGGTACAGTAGACTACAGTAGGGTACAGTAGGGTACAGTAGACTACAGTAGGGTACAGTAGACTACAGTAGGGTACAGTAGACTACAGTAGGGTACAGAGCGACTACAGTGGGGGCACAGTAGGGTACAGTAGACTACAGTAGGGTACAGTAGACTACAGTAGACTACAGTAGGGTACAGTATGGTACAGTAGACTACATTAGGGTACAGTAGGGTACAGTAGGGTACAGTAGACTACAGTAGGGTACAGTAGGGTACAGTAGGGTAGAGTGGACTACAGTAGGGTACAGTAGACTACAGTAGGGTAGAGTAGGGTACAGTAGGGTACAGTAGACTACAGTAGGGTACATTAGACTACAGTAGACTACAGTAGGGTACAGTAGACTACAGTAGGGTACAGTAGGGTACAGTAGGGTACAGTAGACTACAGTATGGTACAGTAGGGTACAGTAGACTACAGTAGACTACAGTAGGGTACAGTAGGGTACAGTGGACTACAGTAGGGTACAGTAGACTACAGTAGACTACAGTAGGGTACAGTAGACTACAGTAGACTACAGTAGGGTACAGTAGGGTACAGTAGACTACAGTAGGGTACAGTAGGGTACAGTAGACTACAGTAGGGTACAGTAGGGTACAGTAGACTACAGTAGGGTACAGTAGGGTACAGTAGACTACAGTAGACTACAGTAGGGTACAGTGGGGTACAGTAGGGTACAGTGGATTACAGTAGGGTACAGTAGGGTAAAGTGGACTACAGTAGGGTACAGTGACTACAGTAGACTACAGTAGGGTACAGTGGACTACAGTAGGGTACAGTGGACTACAGTAGACTACAGTAGGGTACAGTGGACTACAGTAGACTACAGTAGGGTACAGTGGACTACAGTAGGGTACAGTAGGGTACAGTGGACTACAGTAGGGTACAGTAGGGTACAGTAGACTATAGTAGGGTACAGTGGACTACAGTAGGGTACAGTAGGGTACAGTGGACTACAGTAGGGTACAGTAGACTACAGTAGGGTACAGTAGACTACAGTAGGGTACAGTAGACTACAGTAGGGTACAGTGGACTACAGTAGGGTACAGTAGATTACAGTAGGGTACAGTAGACTACAGTATGGTACAGTAGACTACAGTATGGTACAGTAGACTACAGTAGGGGTACAGTAGACTACAGTAGGGTACAGTAGACTGCAGTAGGGTACAGTAGACTACAGTAGGGTACAGTAGACTACAGTGGGGTACAGTATTCTACAGTAGACTACAGTAGGGTACAGTGGACTACAGTAGGGTACAGTGGACTACAGTAGGGTACAGTAGACTACAGTTGGGTACAGTACACTGCAGTAGGGTACAGTAGACTACAGTAGGGTACAGTAGACTACAGTAGGGTACAGTGGGGTACAGTGGACTACAGTAGGGTACAGTAGGGTACAGTGGACTACAGTAGGGTACAGTGGACTACAGTAGACTACAGTAGGGTACAGTGGACTACAGTAGGGTACAGTAGGGTACAGTAGACTACAGTAGGGTACAGTAGACTACAGTAGGGTACAGTAGGGTACAGTAGACTACAGTAGACTACAGTAGGGTACAGTAGACTACAGTAGACTACAGTAGGGTACAGTAGGGTACAGTAGACTACAGTAGACTACAGTAGGGTACAGTAGACTACAGTAGACTACAGTAGGGTACAGTAGACTACAGTAGGGTACAGTAGACTACAGTAGACTACAGTAGACTACAGTAGGGTACAGTAGGGTACAGTAGACTACAGTAGGGTACAGTAGACTACAGTAGGGTACAGTAGGGTACAGTAGACTACAGTAGGGTACAGTAGACTACAGTAGGGTACAGTAGACTACAGTGGGGTACAGTAGGGTACAGTAGACTACAGTAGGGTACAGTAGACTACAGTAGACTACAGTAGGGTACAGTATGGTACAGTAGACTACATTAGGGTACAGTAGGGTACAGTAGGGTACAGTAGACTACAGTAGGGTACAGTAGGGTAGAGTGGACTACAGTAGGGTACAGTAGACTACAGTAGGGTACAGTAGGGTACAGTAGGGTACAGTAGACTACAGTAGGGTACATTAGACTACAGTAGACTACAGTAGGGTACAGTAGACTACAGTAGGGTACAGTAGGGTACAGTAGACTACAGTATGGTACAGTAGGGTACAGTAGACTACAGTAGACTACAGTAGGGTACAGTAGGGT
Source organism: Oncorhynchus nerka (assembly GCF_034236695.1). Lineage (NCBI taxonomy): Eukaryota > Metazoa > Chordata > Actinopteri > Salmoniformes > Salmonidae > Oncorhynchus > Oncorhynchus nerka. The sequence continues at coordinate 6,191,510 of NC_088418.1, read as the reverse complement.
ACAGTGGACTACAGTAGGGTACAGTAGACTACAGTAGACTACAGTAGGGTACAGTAGACTACAGTAGACTACAGTAGGGTACAGTAGGGTACAGTAGACTACAGTAGGGTACAGTAGACTACAGTAGGGTACAGTAGGGTACAGTAGACTACAGTAGGGTACAGTAGGGTACAGTAGACTACAGTAGGGTACAGTAGGGTACAGTAGGGTACAGTAGACTACAGTAGACTACAGTAGGGTACAGTGGGGTACAGTAGGGTACAGTGGATTACAGTAGGGTACAGTAGGGTAAAGTGGACTACAGTAGGGTACAGTGGACTACAGTAGACTACAGTAGGGTACAGTGGACTACAGTAGGGTACAGTGGACTACAGTAGACTACAGTAGGGTACAGTGACTACAGTAGACTACAGTAGGTACAGTGGACTAGGGTACAGTAGGGTACAGTGGACTACAGTAGGGTACAGTAGGGTACAGTAGACTATAGTAGGGTACAGTGGACTACAGTAGGGTACAGTAGGGTACAGTGGACTACAGTAGGGTACAGTAGACTACAGTAGGGTACAGTAGACTACAGTAGGGTACGTTGGACTACAGTAGACTACAGTAGGGTACAGTGGACTACAGTAGGGTACAGTAGATTACAGTAGGGTACAGTAGGGTACAGTAGACTACAGTATGGTACAATAGACTACAGTATGGTACAGTAGACTACAGTAGGGTACAGTAGACTACAGTAGGGTACAGTAGACTGCAGTAGGGTACAGTAGACTACAGTGGGGTACAGTATTCTACAGTAGACTACAGTAGGGTACAGTGGACTACAGTAGGGTACAGTGGACTACAGTAGGGTACAGTAGACTACAGTTGGGTACAGTACACTGCAGTAGGGTACAGTAGACTACAGTAGGGTACAGTAGACTACAGTAGGGTACAGTGGGGTACAGTGGACTACAGTAGGGTACAGTAGGGTACAGTGGACTACAGTAGGGTACAGTGGACTACAGTAGACTACAGTAGGGTACAGTGGACTACAGTAGGGTACAGTAGACTACAGTAGACTACAGTAGGGTACAGTAGGGTACAGTGGACTACAGTAGGGTACAGTAGACTACAGTATGGTACAGTAGACTACAGTAGGGTACAGTAGACTACAGTAGGGTACAGTAGGGTACATTAGACTACAGTAGACTACAGTAGGGTACAGTGGACTACAGTAGGGTACAGTAGACTACAGTAGGGTACAGTAGGGTACAGTAGACTACAGTAGGGTACAGTACACTGCAGTAGGGTACAGTAGACTACAGTAGGGTACAGTAGACTACAGTGGGGTACAGTAGACTACAGTAGGGTACAGTATGGAACAGTAGACTACAATAGACTACAGTAGGGTGCAGTAGACTACAGTAGACTACAGTAGGGTACATTATGGTACAGTAGACTACAGTAGACTACAGTAGGGTGCAGTAGACTACAGTAGACTACAATAGGGTACAGTGGACTACAGTAGAGTACAGTGGACTACAGTAGGGTACAGTAGGGTACAGTAGACTACAGTAGGGTACAGTACACTGTAGTAGGGTACAGTAGACTACAGTAGGGTACAGAAGACTACAGTGGGGTACAGTAGACTACAGTAGGGTACAGTAGGGTACATTAGACTACAGTAGGGTACAGTAGGGTACATTAGACTACAGTAGACTACAGTAGGGTACAGTGGACTACAGTAGGGTGCAGTAGACTACAGTATGGTACAGTAGGGTACAGTGGACTACAGTAGGGTACAGTCTAATAGTACTTACCAATAGTAGGTAACTCCTCAAGGAAACAGGTAAATGAGTGTGTTTAGGATGTGAATAAAGAGCTTACTGTGTAACTAACCACTGACTGGTGCCTCCACCCTCTACCTCTGTTAGTACTGTAAACTGGGTGGGTACAGTGGACTACAGTAGGGTAGAGTGGACTACAGTAGACTACAGTAGGGTACAGTGGGGTACAGTAGGGTACAGTGGACTACAGTAGGGTACAGTAGGGTACAGTGGACTACAGTAGGGTACAGTGGACTACAGTAGGGTACAGTGGACTACAGTAGACTACAGTAGGGTACAGTGGACTACAGTAGACTACAGTAGGGTACAGTGGACTACAGTAGACTACAGTAGGTTACAGTGGACTACAGTAGGGTACAGTAGGGTACAGTGGACTACAGTAGGGTACAGTAGGGTACAGTAGACTATAGTAGGGTACAGTGGACTACAGTAGGGTACAGTAGGGTACAGTGGACTACAGTAGGGTACAGTAGACTACAGTATGGTACAGTAGACTACAGTAGGGTACAGTAGACTACAGTAGGGTACATTAGACTACAGTAGACTACAGTAGGGTACAGTGGACTACAGTAGGGTTCAGTAGACTACAGTAGGGTACAGTCGACTACAGTAGGGTACAGTACACTGCAGTAGGGTACAGTAGACTACAGTAGGGTACAGTAGACTACAGTGGGGTACAGTAGACTACAGTAGGGTACAGTAGGGTACAGTATGGTACAGTAGACTACAGTAGGGTGCAGTAGACTAAAGTAGGGTACATTATGGTACAGTAGACTACAGTAGACTACAGTAGGGTGCAGTAGACTACTGTAGACTACAATAGGGTGCAGTAGGGTCCAGTAGATTACAGTACGTTACAGTAGACTAGAGTGGGGTACAGTAGACTACAGTAGGGTGCAGTAGACTACAGTAGACTACAGTAGGGTGCAGTAGGGTACAGTAGACTACAGTACGGTACAGTAGACTAGAGTGGGGTACAGTATGGTACAGTAGACTACAGTAGGGTGCAGTAGACTACAGTAGGGTACAGTAGACTACAGTGGGGTACAGTAGGGTACAGTAGACTACAGTAGACTACAGTAGGGTACAGTAGACTACAGTAGGGTGCAGTAGACTACAGTACGGTACAGTAGACTACAGTGGGGTACAGTAGGGTACAGTAGACTACAGTAGGGTGCAGTAGACTACAGTAGGGTACAGTAGACTACAGTAGGGTACAGTAGACTACAGTGGGGTACAGTAGGGTACAGTAGACTACAGTAGGGTACAGTAGACTACAGTAGACTACAGTAGGGTACAGTATGGTACAGTAGACTACATTAGGGTACAGTAGGGTACAGTAGGGTACAGTAGACTACAGTAGGGTACAGTAGGGTACAGTAGGGTAGAGTGGACTACAGTAGGGTACAGTAGACTACAGTAGGGTAGAGTAGGGTACAGTAGGGTACAGTAGACTACAGTAGGGTACAGTAGACTACAGTAGGGTACAGTAGGGTACAGTAGGGTACAGTAGACTACAGTATGGTACAGTAGGGTACAGTAGACTACAGTAGACTACAGTAGGGTACAGTAGGGTACAGTGGACTACAGTAGACTAGACTACAGTAGACTACAGTAGGGTACAGTAGGGTACAGTAGACTACAGTAGGGTACAGTAGGGTACAGTAGACTACAGTAGGGTACAGTACTACAGTAGGGTACAGTAGGGTACAGTAGACTACAGTAGAGTACAGTAGGGTACAGTAGACTACAGTAGGGTACAGTAGGGTACAGTAGGGTACAGTAGACTACAGTAGACTACAGTAGGGTACAGTAGGGTAGAGTAGACTACAGTAGACTACAGTAGGGTACAGTAGACTACAGTAGACTACAGTAGGGTACAGTAGACTACAGTAGGGTACAGTAGACTACAGTAGACTACAGTAGACTACAGTAGGGTACAGTAGGGTACAGTAGACTACAGTAGGGTACAGTAGACTACAGTAGGGTACAGTAGGGTACAGTAGACTACAGTAGGGTACAGTAGACTACAGTAGGGTACAGTAGACTACAGTGGGGTACAGTAGGGTACAGTAGACTACAGTAGGGTACAGTAGACTACAGTAGACTACAGTAGGGTACAGTATGGTACAGTAGACTACATTAGGGTACAGTAGGGTACAGTAGGGTACAGTAGACTACAGTAGGGTACAGTAGGGTACAGTAGGGTACAGTGGACTACAGTAGGGTACAGTAGACTACAGTAGGGTAGAGTAGGGTACAGTAGGGTACAGTAGACTACAGTAGGGTACATTAGACTACAGTAGACTACAGTAGGGTACAGTAGACTACAGTAGGGTACAGTAGGGTACAGTAGGGTACAGTAGACTACAGTATGGTACAGTAGGGTACAGTAGACTACAGTAGACTACAGTAGGGTACAGTAGGGTACAGTGGACTACAGTAGGGTACAGTAGACTACAGTAGACTACAGTAGGGTACAGTAGACTACAGTAGACTACAGTAGGGTACAGTAGGGTACAGTAGACTACAGTAGGGTACAGTAGACTACAGTAGGGTACAGTAGGGTACAGTAGACTACAGTAGGGTACAGTAGGGTACAGTAGACTACAGTAGGGTACAGTAGGGTACAGTAGGGTACAGTAGACTACAGTAGACTACAGTAGGGTACAGTGGGGTACAGTAGGGTACAGTGGATTACAGTAGGGTACAGTAGGGTAAAGTGGACTACAGTAGGGTACAGTGGACTACAGTAGACTACAGTAGGGTACAGTGGACTACAGTAGGGTACAGTGGACTACAGTAGACTACAGTAGGGTACAGTGGACTACAGTAGACTACAGTAGGGTACAGTGGACTACAGTAGGGTACAGTGGACTACAGTAGGGTACAGTAGGGTACAGTAGACTATAGTAGGGTACAGTGGACTACAGTAGGGTACAGTAGGGTACAGTGGACTACAGTAGGGTACAGTAGACTACAGTAGGGTACAGTAGACTACAGTAGGGTACGTAGGGTACAGTAGACTACAGTACAGTAGGGCACAGTGGACTACAGTAGGGTACAGTAGATTACAGTAGGGTACAGTAGGGTACAGTAGACTACAGTATGGTACAATAGACTACAGTATGGTACAGTAGACTACAGTAGGGTACAGTAGACTACAGTAGGGTACAGTAGACTGCAGTAGGGTACAGTAGACTACAGTAGGGTACAGTAGACTACAGTGGGGTACAGTATTCTACAGTAGACTACAGTAGGGTACAGTGGACTACAGTAGGGTACAGTGGACTACAGTAGGGTACAGTAGACTACAGTTGGGTACAGTAGACTACAGTAGGGTACAGTAGACTACAGTAGGGTACAGTAGACTACAGTAGGGTACAGTGGGGTACAGTGGACTACAGTAGGGTACAGTAGGGTACAGTGGACTACAGTAGGGTACAGTGGACTACAGTAGACTACAGTAGGGTACAGTGGACTACAGTAGGGTACAGTAGGGTACAGTAGACTACAGTAGGGTACAGTAGGGTACAGTGGACTACAGTAGGGTACAGTAGACTACAGTATGGTACAGTAGACTACAGTAGGGTACAGTAGACTACAGTAGGGTACAGTAGGGTACATTAGACTACAGTAGACTACAGTAGGGTACAGTGGACTACAGTAGGGTACAGTAGACTACAGTAGGGTACAGTAGGGTACAGTAGACTACAGTAGGGTACAGTACACTGCAGTAGGGTACAGTAGACTACAGTAGGGTACAGTAGACTACAGTGGGGTACAGTAGACTACAGTAGGGTACAGTATGGAACAGTAGACTACAATAGACTACAGTAGGGTGCAGTAGACTACAGTAGACTACAGTAGGGTACATTATGGTACAGTAGACTACAGTAGACTACAGTAGGGTGCAGTAGACTACAGTAGACTACAATAGGGTACAGTGGACTACAGTAGAGTACAGTGGACTACAGTAGGGTACAGTAGGGTACAGTAGACTACAGTAGGGTACAGTACACTGTAGTAGGGTACAGTAGACTACAGTAGGGTACAGAAGACTACAGTGGGGTACAGTAGACTACAGTAGGGTACAGTAGGGTACATTAGACTACAGTAGGGTACAGTAGGGTACATTAGACTACAGTAGACTACAGTAGGGTACAGTGGACTACAGTAGGGTGCAGTAGACTACAGTATGGTACAGTAGGGTACAGTGGACTACAGTAGGGTACAGTCTAATAGTACTTACCAATAGTAGGTAACTCCTCAAGGAAACAGGTAAATGAGTGTGTTTAGGATGTGAATAAAGAGCTTACTGTGTAACTAACCACTGACTGGTGCCTCCACCCTCTACCTCTGTTAGTACTGTAAACTGGGTGGGTACAGTGGACTACAGTAGGGTAGAGTGGACTACAGTAGACTACAGTAGGGTACAGTGGGGTACAGTAGGGTACAGTGGACTACAGTAGGGTACAGTAGGGTACAGTGGACTACAGTAGGGTACAGTGGACTACAGTAGGGTACAGTGGACTACAGTAGACTACAGTAGGGTACAGTGGACTACAGTAGACTACAGTAGGGTACAGTGGACTACAGTAGACTACAGTAGGTTACAGTGGACTACAGTAGGGTACAGTAGGGTACAGTGGACTACAGTAGGGTACAGTAGGGTACAGTAGACTATAGTAGGGTACAGTGGACTACAGTAGGGTACAGTAGGGTACAGTGGACTACAGTAGGGTACAGTAGACTACAGTATGGTACAGTAGACTACAGTAGGGTACAGTAGACTACAGTAGGGTACATTAGACTACAGTAGACTACAGTAGGGTACAGTGGACTACAGTAGGGTTCAGTAGACTACAGTAGGGTACAGTCGACTACAGTAGGGTACAGTACACTGCAGTAGGGTACAGTAGACTACAGTAGGGTACAGTAGACTACAGTGGGGTACAGTAGACTACAGTAGGGTACAGTAGGGTACAGTATGGTACAGTAGACTACAGTAGGGTGCAGTAGACTAAAGTAGGGTACATTATGGTACAGTAGACTACAGTAGACTACAGTAGGGTGCAGTAGACTACTGTAGACTACAATAGGGTGCAGTAGGGTCAGTAGATTACAGTACGTTACAGTAGACTAGAGTGGGGTACAGTAGACTACAGTAGGTACAGTAGACTACAGTAGACTACAGTAGGGTGCAGTAGGGTACAGTAGACTACAGTACGGTACAGTAGACTAGAGTGGGGTACAGTATGGTACAGTAGACTACAGTAGGGTGCAGTAGACTACAGTAGGGTACAGTAGACTACAGTGGGGTACAGTAGGGTACAGTAGACTACAGTAGACTACAGTAGGGTACAGTAGACTACAGTAGGGTACAGTAGAGCTACAGTACGGTACAGTAGACTACAGTAGGGTACAGTAGGGTACAGTAGACTACAGTAGGGTACAGTAGACTACAGTATGGTACAGTAGGGTACAGTGGACTACAGTAGGACTACAGTAGGGTACAGTAGACTACAGTAGGGTACAGTAGACTACAGTAGGTACAGTAGACTACAGTAGGGTACAGTAGACTACAGTAGGGTACAGTAGGGCTACAGTAGGGTTCAGTAGGGTACAGTAGGTTGTACAGTAGACTACTTGTTGTAGAGGAGTCTTCTTACATTTACATTTTACATTTAGTATTTAGCAGACGCTCTTACAGTAGGACTACAAATTGTACAGTGCATTCACCTTATGGTCCAGTGGAACAGTAGTGCATCTAAATCTTTTCAGGGGAGGGGGGTGAGAGGGGATTACATCCTATCCTAGTATTCCTTAAAGAGTAGGGGTTTCAGGTGTCTCCGGAAGGTGGTGATTGACTCCGCTGTACAGACTGGCGTCGTAGGAGTTTGTTCCACCATTGGGGTACCAGAGCAGGGTAACAGTTTTGACTGGGCTGAGCGGGAACTGTACTACAGTGGTAGGGAGTAGGGCAGGCCAGTGGACTGAACAGTGCCCTTGTTTGGGTGTAGGGCTGATCAGAGCCTGGAGGTACTGGGTGTACAGTCCGTAGGCAAGCACCATGGTCTTGTAGCGGATAGGGTACAGTGGACTTCAACTGGAACCAGTGGAGGGGTACAGTAGACTACAGTAGACTACAGTAGGGTGCAGTAGACTACAGTAGACTACAGTAGGGTGCAGTAGGGTACAGTAGACTACAGTAGACTACAGTAGACTAGAGTGGTACAGTAGACTACAGTAGGGTGCAGTAGACTACAGTAGACTACAGTAGGGTGCAGTAGACTACAGTAGACTACAGTAGGGTGCAGTAGGGTACAGTAGACTACAGTACGGTACAGTAGACTAGAGTGGGGTACAGTATGGTACAGTAGACTACAGTAGGGTACAGTAGACTACAGTAGGGTGCAGTAGACTACAGTATGGTACAGTAGGGTACAGTGGACTACAGTAGGATACAGTAGGGTACAGTAGACTACAGTAGGGTAGAGTAGACTACAGTAGGGTACAGTAGCCTACAGTAGGGTACAATAGACTACAGTAGGGTACAGTAGACTACAGTACGGTACAGTAGACTGCAGTAGGGTACAGTAGACTACAGTAGGGTACAGTAGACTACAGTAGGGTACAGTAGGGTACTCTTGTTGTGGTTGTAGAGGAGTCATCTCATCTTGTTGTAGAGGAGTCATCTTGTTGTGGTTGTAGAGGAGTCATCTCATCTTCAGTAGGGTACAGTAGACTACAGTATGGTACAGTAGGGTACAGTGGACTACAGTAGGGTACAGTAGACTACAGTAGGGTACAGTAGGGTACTCTTGTAGGGTACAGGAGGAGATCTCATCTTGTTGTAGAGGAGTCATCTTGTTGTGGACTACAGTAGATCTCATCTTCAGTAGGGTACAGTAGACTACAGTAGGGTACAGTAGGGTACAGTAGACTACAGTATGGTACAGTAGACTACAGTAGGGTACAGTAGGGTACAGTGGTTGTAGAGTAAGTCATCTCACAGTTGTAGAGGTCATCTTGTTGTGGTTGTAGAGGAGTCATCTCATCTTCAGTAGGGTACAGTAGACTACAGTAGGGTACAGTAGGGTACAGTAGACTACAGTATGGTACAGTAGACTACAGTATGGTACAGTAGACTACAGTAGGGTACAGTAGGGTACAGTAGACTACAGTAGGGTACAGTAGACTGCAGTAGGGTACAGTAGACTACAGTAGGGTACAGTAGACTACAGTGGGGTACAGTAGACTACAGTAGGGTACAGTAGACTACAGTAGGGTACAGTCTAATAGTACTTACCAATAGTAGGTAACTCCTCAAGGAAACATAGGTAAATGAGTGTGTTTAGGATGTGAATAAAGAGCTTACTGTGTAACTAACCACTGACTGGTGCCTCCACCCTCTACCTCTGTTAGTACTGTAAACTGGGTGGGTACAGTGGACTACAGTAGGGTACAGTGGACTACAGTAGACTACAGTAGGGTACAGTGGGGTACAGTAGGGTACAGTGGACTACAGTAGGGTACAGTGGACTACAGTAGGGTACAGTGGACTACAGTAGACTACAGTAGACTACAGTAGGGTACAGTGGACTACAGTAGACTACAGTAGGGTACAGTGGACTACAGTAGGGTACAGTAGGGTACAGTGGACTACAGTAGGGTACAGTAGGGTACAGTAGACTATAGTAGGGTACAGTGGACTACAGTAGGGTACAGTAGGGTACAGTAGACTACAGTAGGGTACAGTAGGTTACAGTAGACTACAGTAGGGTACAGTACACTGCAGTAGGGTACAGTAGACTACAGTAGGGTACAGTAGACTACAATGGGGTACAGTAGGGTACAGTATGGTACAGTAGACTACAGTAGACTACAGTAGGGTGCAGTAGACTACAGTAGACTACAGTAGGGTACATTATGGTACAGTAGACTACAGTAGACTACAGTAGGGTGCAGTAGACTACAGTAGACTACAATAGGGTGCAGTAGGGTCCAGTAGACTACAGTACGGTACAGTAGACTAGAGTGGGGTACAGTAGACTACAGTAGGGTGCAGTAGACTACAGTAGACTACAGTAGGGTGCAGTAGGGTACAGTAGACTACAGTACGGTACAGTAGACTAGAGTGGGGTACAGTATGGTACAGTAGACTACAGTAGGGTGCAGTAGACTACAGTAGGGTACAGTAGACTACAGTGGGGTACAGTAGGGTACAGTAGACTACAGTAGACTACAGTAGGGTACAGTAGACTACAGTAGGGTGCAGTAGACTACAGTACGGTACAGTAGACTACAGTGGGGTACAGTAGGGTACAGTAGACTACAGTAGGGTGCAGTAGACTACAGTAGGGTAGAGTAGGGTACAGTGGACTACAGTAGGATACAGTAGGGTACAGTAGACTACAGTAGGCTACAGTAGACTACAGTACGGTACAGTAGACTGCAGTAGGGTACAGTAGACTACAGTAGACTACAGTAGGGTACAGTAGACTACAGTAGGGTACAGTCTAATAGTACTTACCAATGGTAGGTAACTCCTCAAGGAAACATAGGTAAATGAGTGTGTTTAGGATGTGAATAAAGAGCTTACTGTGTAACTAACCACTGACTGGTGCCTCCACCCTCTACCTCTGTTAGTACTGTAAACTGGGTGGGTACAGTGGACTACAGTAGGGTACAGTGGACTACAGTAGGGTACAGTAGGGTACAGTGGACTACAGTAGGGTACAGTGGACTACAGTAGGGTACAGTAGACTACAGTAGGGTACAGTAGACTACAGTAGGGTACATTAGACTACAGTAGACTACAGTAGGGTACAGTGGACTACAGTAGGGTACAGTAGACTACAGTAGGGTACAGTAGACTACAGTAGGGTACAGTACACTGCAGTAGGGTACAGTAGACTACAGTAGGGTACAGTAGACTACAGTAGGGTGCAGTAGACTACAGTAGACTACAGTAGGGTACATTATGGTACAGTAGACTACAGTAGACTACAGTAGGGTGCAGTAGACTACAGTAGACTACAATAGGGTGCAGTAGGGTCCAGTAGACTACAGTACGGTACAGTAGACTAGAGTGGGGTACAGTAGACTACAGTAGGGTGCAGTAGACTACAGTAGACTACAGTAGGGTGCAGTAGGGTACAGTAGACTACAGTACGGTACAGTAGACTACAGTGGGGTACAGTAGGGTACAGTAGACTACAGTAGGGTGCAGTAGACTACAGTATGGTACAGTAGGGTACAGTAGGGTACAGTGGACTACAGTAGGATACAGTAGGGTGCAGTAGGGTACAGTAGACTACAGTATGGTACAGTAGACTAGAGTGGGGTACAGTATGGTACAGTAGACTACAGTAGGGTGCAGTAGACTACAGTAGGGTACAGTAGACTACAGTGGTGTACAGTAGGGTACAGTAGACTACAGTAGGGTCCAGTAGACTACAGTAGGGTGCAGTAGACTACAGTACGGTACAGTAGACTACAGTAGACTACAGTAGGGTGCAGTAGACTACAGTAGACTACAGTAGGGTACATTATGGTACAGTAGACTACAGTAGACTACAGTAGGGTGCAGTAGACTACAGTAGACTACAATAGGGTGCAGTAGGGTCCAGTAGACTACAGTACAGTACAGTGGACTGGAGTGGGGTACAGTAGACTACAGTAGGGTGCAGTAGACTACAGTAGACTACAGTAGGGTGCAGTAGGGTACAGTAGACTACAGTACGGTACAGTAGACTAGAGTGGGGTACAGTATGGTACAGTAGACTACAGTAGGGTGCAGTAGACTACAGTAGGGTACAGTAGACTACAGTGGGGTACAGTAGGGTACAGTAGACTACAGTAGACTACAGTAGGGTACAGTAGACTACAGTATGGTGCAGTAGACTACAGTACGGTACAGTAGACTACAGTGGGGTACAGTAGGGTACAGTAGACTACAGTAGGGTGCAGTAGACTACAGTATGGTACAGTAGGGTAGAGTAGGGTACAGTGGACTACAGTAGGATACAGTAGGGTACAGTAGACTACAGTAGGCTACAGTAGACTACAGTACGGTACAGTAGACTGCAGTAGGGTACAGTAGACTACAGTAGACTACAGTAGGGTACAGTAGACTACAGTAGGGTACAGTCTAATAGTACTTACCAATGGTAGGTAACTCCTCAAGGAAACATAGGTAAATGAGTGTGTTTAGGATGTGAATAAAGAGCTTACTGTGTAACTAACCACTGACTGGTGCCTCCACCCTCTACCTCTGTTAGTACTGTAAACTGGGTGGGTACAGTGGACTACAGTAGGGTACAGTGGACTACAGTAGGGTACAGTAGGGTACAGTGGACTACAGTAGGGTACAGTAGACTACAGTATGGTCCAGTAGACTACAGTAGGGTACAGTAGACTACAGTAGGGTACATTAGACTACAGTAGACTACAGTAGGGTACAGTGGACTACAGTAGGGTACAGTAGACTACAGTAGGGTACAGTAGACTACAGTAGGGTACAGTACACTGCAGTAGGGTACAGTAGACTACAGTAGGGTACAGTAGACTACAGTAGGGTGCAGTAGACTACAGTAGACTACAGTAGGGTACATTATGGTACAGTAGACTACAGTAGACTACAGTAGGGTGCAGTAGACTACAGTAGACTACAATAGGGTGCAGTAGGGTCCAGTAGACTACAGTACGGTACAGTAGACTAGAGTGGGGTACAGTAGACTACAGTAGGGTACAGTGGACTACAGTAGACTACAGTAGGGTACAGTGGACTACAGTAGACTACAGTAGGGTACAGTGGACTACAGTAGGGTACAGTAGGGTACAGTGGACTACAGTAGGGTACAGTAGACTAGAGTGGGGTACAGTATGGTACAGTAGACTACAGTAGGGTACAGTGGACTACAGTAGGGTACAGTAGGGTACAGTGGACTACAGTAGGGTACAGTAGGGTACAGTAGACTATAGTAGGGTACAGTGGACTACAGTAGGGTACAGTAGGGTACAGTGGACTACAGTAGGGTACAGTAGACTACAGTATGGTACAGTAGACTACAGTAGGGTACAGTAGACTACAGTAGACTACAGTAGGGTACAGTGGACTACAGTAGGGTACAGTAGACTACAGTAGGGTACTGTAGGGTACAGTAGACTACAGTAGGGTACAGTACACTGCAGTAGGGTACAGTAGACTACAGTAGGGTACAGTAGACTACAGTGGGGTACAGTAGACTACAGTAGGGTACAGTAGGGTACAGTATGGTACAGTAGACTACAGTAGACTACAGTAGGGTGCAGTAGACTACAGTAGACTACAGTAGGGTACATTATGGTACAGTAGACTACAGTAGACTACAGTAGGGTGCAGTAGGGTCAGTAGACTACAGTAGGGTACAGTAGACTAGAGTGGGGTACAGTAGACTACAGTAGGGTGCAGTAGACTACAGTAGGGTACAGTAGGGTGCAGTAGGGTACAGTAGACTACAGTACGGTACAGTAGACTAGAGTGGGGTACAGTATGGTACAGTAGACTACAGTAGGGTGCAGTATACTACAGTAGGGTACAGTAGACTACAGTGGGGTACAGTAGGGTACAGTAGACTACAGTAGGGTGCAGTAGACTACAGTACGGTACAGTAGACTACAGTGGGGTACAGTAGGGTACAGTAGACTACAGTAGGGTGCAGTAGACTACAGTATGGTACAGTAGACTAGAGTAGTCTACTGTAGGCTACAGTAGACTACAGTACGGTACAGTAGACTGCAGTAGGGTACAGTAGACTACAGTAGGGTACAGTATACTACAGTAGGGTTCAGTAGGTTGCTCTTGTTGTGGTTGTAGAGGAGTCATCTCAACTTGTTGTAGAGGAGTCTTATTGTTGTGGTTGTAGAGGAGTCATCTCATCTTCAGTAGGGTACAGTAGACTACAGTATGGTACAGTAGGGTACAGTGGACTACAGTAGGGTAGAGTAGTCTACAGTAGGGTGGGGTAGACTACAGTAGGGTACAGTAGAGTACAGTGGACTACAGTAGGGTACAGTAGACTACAGTAGGGTACAGCAGACTACAGTAGGGTACAGTGGACTACAGTAGGGTACAGTAGACTACAGTAGGGTACAGTGGACAAAAGTAGGGTACAGTAGACTACAGTAGGGTACAGTAGACTGCAGTAGGGTACAGTAGACTACAGTAGGGTACAGTAGACTACAGTGGGGTACAGTAGACTACAGTAGGGTACAGTAGACTACAGTAGGGTACAGTCTAATAGTACTTACCAATAGTAGGTAACTCCTCAAGGAAACATAGGTAAATGAGTGTGTTTAGGATGTGAATAAAGAGCTTACTGTGTAACTAACCACTGACTGGTGCCTCCACCCTCTACCTCTGTTAGTACTGTAAACTGGGTGGGTACAGTGGACTACAGTAGGGTACAGTGGACTACAGTAGACTACAGTAGGGTACAGTGGACTACAGTAGGGTACAGTAGGGTACAGTGGACTACAGTAGGGTACAGTGGACTACAGTAGACTACAGTAGGGTACAGTGGACTACAGTAGACTACAGTAGGGTACAGTGGACTACAGTAGACTACAGTAGGGTACAGTGGACTACAGTAGGGTACAGTAGGGTACAGTGGACTACAGTAGGGTACAGTAGACTAGAGTGGGGTACAGTATGGTACAGTAGACTACAGTAGGGTACAGTGGACTACAGTAGGGTACAGTAGGGTACAGTGGACTACAGTAGGGTACAGTAGGGTACAGTAGACTATAGTAGGGTACAGTGGACTACAGTAGGGTACAGTAGGGTACAGTGGACTACAGTAGGGTACAGTAGACTACAGTATGGTACAGTAGACTACAGTAGGGTACAGTAGACTACAGTAGACTACAGTAGACTACAGTAGGGTACAGTGGACTACAGTAGGGTACAGTAGACTACAGTAGGGTACTGTAGGGTACAGTAGACTACAGTAGGGTACAGTACACTGCAGTAGGGTACAGTAGACTACAGTAGGGTACAGTAGACTACAGTGGGGTAGAGTAGACTACAGTAGGGTACAGTAGGGTACAGTATGGTACAGTAGACTACAGTAGACTACAGTAGGGTGCAGTAGACTACAGTAGACTACAGTAGGGTACATTATGGTACAGTAGACTACAGTAGACTACAGTAGGGTGCAGTAGGGTCCAGTAGACTACAGTACGGTACAGTAGACTAGAGTGGGGTACAGTAGACTACAGTAGGGTGCAGTAGACTACAGTATACTACAGTAGGGTGCAGTAGGGTACAGTAGACTACAGTACGGTACAGTAGACTAGAGTGGGGTACAGTATGGTACAGTAGACTACAGTAGGGTGCAGTATACTACAGTAGGGTACAGTAGACTACAGTGGGGTACAGTAGGGTACAGTAGACTACAGTAGGGTGCAGTAGACTACAGTACGGTACAGTAGACTACAGTGGGGTACAGTAGGGTACAGTAGACTACAGTAGGGTGCAGTAGACTACAGTATGGTACAGTAGACTAGAGTGGGGTACAGTAGACTACAGTAGGGTGCAGTAGACTACAGTAGACTACAGTAGGGTGCAGTAGGGTACAGTAGACTACAGTACGGTACAGTAGACTAGAGTGGGGTACAGTATGGTACAGTAGACTACAGTAGGGTGCAGTAGACTACAGTAGGGTACAGTAGACTACAGTGGGGTACAGTAGGGTACAGTAGACTACAGTAGACTACAGTAGGGTACAGTAGACTACAGTAGGGTGCAGTAGACTACAGTACGGTACAGTAGACTACAGTGGGGTACAGTAGGGTACATTAGACTACAGTAGGGTGCAGTAGACTACAGTATGGTACAGTAGGGTACAGTAGGGTACAGTGGACTACAGTAGGATAGAGTAGGGTACAGTAGACTACAGTAGGCTACAGTAGACTACAGTACGGTACAGTAGACTGCAGTAGGGTACAGTAGACTACAGTAGGGTACAGTATACTACAGTAGGGTTCAGTAGGTTGCTCTTGTTGTGGTTGTAGAGGAGTCATCTCAACTTGTTGTAGAGGAGTCTTCTTGTTGTGGTTGTAGAGGAGTCATCTCATCTTCAGTAGGGTACAGTAGACTACAGTATGGTACAGTAGGGTACAGTGGACTACAGTAGGGTAGAGTAGTCTACAGTAGGGTGGGGTAGACTACAGTAGGGTACAGTAGAGTACAGTGGACTACAGTAGGGTACAGTAGACTACAGTAGGGTACAGCAGACTACAGTAGGGTACAGTGGACTACAGTAGGGTACAGTAGACTACAGTAGGGTACAGTGGACAAAAGTAGGGTACAGTAGACTACAGTAGGGTACAGTAGACTACAGTAGGGTACAGTATGGTACAGTAGACTACAGTAGGGTACAGTAGACTCCAGTAGGGTACATTATGGTACAGTAGACTACAGTAGACTACAGTAGGGTAAACAGTAGGGTTAGGGAGTAGACTACAGTAACCACTGACGGTACAGTTAGACTAGAGTGGGGTACAGTAGACTACAGTAGGGTGCAGTAGACTACAGTATACTACAGTAGGGTGCAGTAGGGTACAGTAGACTACAGTACGGTACAGTAGACTAGAGTGGGGTACAGTATGGTACAGTAGACTACAGTAGGGTGCAGTATACTACAGTAGGGTACAGTAGACTACAGTGGGGTACAGTAGGGTACAGTAGACTACAGTAGGGTGCAGTAGACTACAGTACGGTACAGTAGACTACAGTGGGGTACAGTAGGGTACAGTAGACTACAGTAGGGTGCAGTAGACTACAGTATGGTACAGTAGACTAGAGTGGGGTACAGTAGACTACAGTAGGGACTGCAGTAGACTACAGTAGACTACAGTAGGGTGCAGTAGGGTACAGTAGACTACAGTACGGTACAGTAGACTAGAGTAGGGTACAGTATGGTACAGTAGACTACAGTAGGGTGCAGTAGACTACAGTAGGGGTACAGTAGACTACAGTGGGGGTACAGTAGGGTACAGTAGACTACAGTAGACTACAGTAGGGTACAGTAGACTACAGTAGGGTGCAGTGCAGTAGACTACAGTACGGTACAGTAGACTACAGTGGGGTACAGTAGACTACAGTACATTAGACTACAGTAGGGTGCAGTAGACTACAGTATGGTACAGTAGGGTACAGTAGGGGTACAGTGGACTACAGTAGGATAGAGTAGGGTACAGTAGACTACAGTAGGGGCTACAGTAGACTACAGTACGGTACAGTAGACTGCAGTAGGGTACAGTAGACTACAGTAGGGTACAGTAGACTACTACAGTAGGGTTCAGTAGGTTGCTCTTGTTGTGGTTGTAGAGGACTAGGAGTCATCTCAACTTGTTGTAGAGGAGACTCTTCTTGTTGTGGTTGTAGAGTAGTCATCTCATCTTCAGTAGGGTACAGTAGACTACAGTATGGTACAGTAGGGTACAGTGGACTACAGTAGGGTAGAGTAGTCTACAGTAGGGTGGGGTAGACTACAGTAGGGTACAGTAGAGTACAGTGGACTACAGTAGGGTACAGTAGACTACAGTAGGGTACAGCAGACTACAGTAGGGTACAGTGGACTACAGTAGGGTACAGTAGACTACAGTAGGGTACAGTGGACAAAAGTAGGGTACAGTAGACTACAGTAGGGTACAGTAGACTACAGTAGGGTACAGTATGGTACAGTAGACTACAGTAGGGTACAGTGGACTACAGTAGGGTACAGTAGACTACAGTAGGGTACAGCAGACTACAGTAGGGTACAGTGGACTACAGTAGGGTACAGTAGACTACAGTAGGGTACAGTGGACAAAAGTAGGGTACAGTAGACTACAGTAGGGTACAGTAGACTACAGTAGGGTACAGTATGGTACAGTAGACTACAGTAGGGTACAGTGGACTACAGTAGGGTACAGTAGACTACAGTAGCGTACAGTAGGGTACAGTAGACTACAGTAGGGTACAGTAGACTACAGTAGGGTACAGTAGGGTACATTAGACTACAGTAGACTACAGTAGGGTACATTGGACTACAGTAGGGTCCAGTAGGGTACAGTAGGGTATAGTAGACTACAGTATGGTACAGTAGACTACAGTAGGGTACAGTAGACTACAGTACGGTACAGTAGACTACAGTAGGGTACAGTAGACTACAGTAGGGTACAGTAGACTACAGTGGGGTACAGTAGACTACAGTAGGGTACAGTAGGGTACAGTACGGTACAGTAGACTACAGTAGGGTGCAGCAGACTACAGTAGACTACAGTAGGGTGCAGTAGGGTCCAGTATACTACAGTACGGTACAGTAGACTAGAGTGGGGTACAGTAGACTACAGTAGGGTGCAGTAGACTACAGTAGGGTGCAGTAGGGTACAGTAGACTACAGTATGGTACAGTAGACTAGAGTGGGGTACAGTATGGTACAGTAGACTACAGTAGGGTGCAGTAGACTACAGTAGGGTACAGTAGACTACAGTGGGGTACAGTAGGGTACAGTAGACTACAGTAGACTACAGTAGGGTACAGTAGACTACAGTAGGGTGCAGTAGACTACAGTACGGTACAGTAGACTACAGTGGGGTACAGTAGGGTACATTAGACTACAGTAGGGTGCAGTAGACTACAGTATGGTACAGTAGGGTACAGTGGACTACAGTAGGATAGAGTAGGGTACAGTATACTACAGTAGGGTTCAGTAGGGTGCTCTTGTTGTGGTTGTAGAGGAGTCATCTCAACTTGTTGTAGAGGAGTCTTCTTGTTGTGGTTGTAGAGGAGTCATCTCATCTTCAGTAGGGTACAGTAGACTACAGTATGGTACAGTAGGGTACAGTGGACTACAGTAGGGTAGAGTAGTCTACAGTAGGGTACAGTAGACTACAGTAGGGTACAGTAGAGTACAGTGGACTACAGTAGGGTACAGTAGACTACAGTAGGGTACAGCAGACTACAGTAGGGTAGAGTGGACTACAGTAGGGTACAGTAGACTACAGTAGGGTACAGTGGACAAAAGTAGGGTACAGTAGACTACAGTAGGGTACAGTAGACTACAGTAGGGTACAGTATGGTACAGTAGACTACAGTAGGGTACAGTAGACTCCAGTAGGGTACAGTAGGGTATAGTAGACTACAGTAGGGTACAGTGGACTACAGTAGGGTACAGTAGACTACAGTACCGTACAGTAGGGTACAGTAGACTACAGTAGGGTACAGTAGACTACAGTAGGGTACAGTAGGGTACATTAGACTACAGTAGACTACAGTAGGGTACAGTGGACTACAGTAGGGTCCAGTAGGGTACAGTAGACTACAGTATGGTACAGTAGACTACAGTAGGGTACAGTAGACTACAGTACGGTACAGTAGACTACAGTAGGGTACAGTAGACTACAGTAGGGTACAGTAGGGTACAGTACGGTACAGTAGACCACAGTAGGGTGCAGCAGACTACAGTAGACTACAGTAAGTAGGGTGCAGTAGGGTCCAGTATACTACAGTACGGTACAGTAGACTAGAGTGGGGTACAGTAGACTACAGTAGGGTGCAGTAGACTACAGTAGACTAAAGTAGGTTGCAGTAGGGTACAGTAGACTACAGTACAGTACAGTAGACTAGAGTGGGGTACAGTATGGTACAGTAGACTACAGTAGGGTACTGTAGACTACAGTAGGGTACAGTAGACTACAGTAGGGTGCAGTAGACTACAGTATGGTACAGTAGGGTAAAGTGGACTACAGTAGGATACAGTAGGGTACAGTAGACTACAGTAGGGTACAGTAGCCTACAGTAGGGTACGGTAGCCTACAGTAGGGTACAATATACTACAGTAGGGTACAGTAGACTACAGTAGGCTACAGTAGACTACAGTACGGTACAGTAGACTGCAGTAGGGTACCGTAGACTACAGTAGGGTGCAGTAGACTACAGTAGGGTACAGTAGGGGACTCTTGTTGTGGTTGTAGAGGAGTCATCTCATCTTGTTGTAGAGGAGTCATCTTGTTGTGGTTGTAGAGGAGTCATCTCATCTTCAGTAGGGTACAGTAGACTACAGTATGGTACAGTAGGGTACAGTGTACTACAGTAGGGTACAGTAGTCTACAGTAGGGTACAGTAGACTACAGTAGGGTACAGTAGAGTACAGTAGACTACAGTAGGGTACAGTAGACTACAGTAGGGTACAGTAGACTACAGTAGGGTGCAGAATGGTACAGTAGGGTACAGTAGACTAGAGTAGGGTACAGTACAGTACAGTAGACTACAGTAGGATACAGTAGACTACAGTAAGGTACAGTAGACTACAGTAGGGATACAGTAGACTACAGTAGGGTAGAGTATAGCACAGTAGGGTATATTAGGGTACATTAGGGTACAGTAGACTACAGTAGGGTGGGGTAGGGTAGAGTAGACTACAGTAGGGTACAGTAGACTACAGTAGGGTTCAGTAGGGTAGGGTGCAGTGGGGGTAGTATGGTACAGTAGACTACAGCAGGTTACAGTAGACTACAGCAGGTTAGAGTAGACTACAGTAGGGTGGTGTAGGGTACAGTAGAAAACAGTAAGGTGGAGTAACGTAAATAGACTACAGTAGGGTGTGGTAGAGTACAGTAGGGTGCAGAAGACTATAGTAGGGTGTGGTAGGGTACAGTAGGCTACAGTAGACTGCAGTAGGGTGGGATAGGCTACAGGAGGGTAGAGTAGGGTGGAGTAGAGTACAGGAGGGTAGAGTAGGATGGAGTAGGGCACAGGAGGATAGAGTAGGATGGAGTAGGGCACAGGAGGGTAGAGTAGGGTGGAGTAGGGCACAGCGGGGTGGAGTAGGGTGGAGTAGGGCACAGGAGGGTAGAGTAGGGTGGAGTAGGGCACAGGAGGGTAGAGTAGGATGGAGTAGGGCACAGGAGGGTGGAGTAGGGTGGAGTAGGGCACAGCGGGGTGGAGTAGGGTGGAGTAGGGCACAGCGGGGTGGAGTAGGGTTGAGTAGGGCACAACAGGGTGGAGTAGGGCACAGTGGGGTGGAGTAGGGTACAGTACACTATAGTAGGGTACAGTAGACTACAGTAGGGTACAGTAGACTACAGTAGGGTAGAGTATAGCACAGTAGGGTGCCGTAGACTACAGTAGGAAACACTAGGGTACAGTACACTACAGTAGGGTGGAGTAGACTACAGTAGGGTCGAGTAGACTACAGTAGGGTACACTACACTACAGTAGGGTGTGGTAGGGTACAGTAGGGTACAGTAGACGACAGTAAGGTGGAGTAGGGTACAGGAGGGTAGAGTAGGGTGGAGTAGGGCACGGTAGGGTAGAGTAGGGTGGAGTAGGGTACAGGAGGGTAGAGTAGGGTGGAGTAGGGTACAGTAGGGTGGAGTAGGATACAGGAGGGAGGAGTAGGGTACAGGAGGGTAGAGTAGGGTGGAGTAGGGTACAGGAGGGTAGAGTAGGGTACAGTAGACTACAATAGGGTACAATAGACTGCAGTAGGGTGGAGTAGGGTGGAGTAGGGTACAGTAGACTACAGTAGGGTACAGTAGACTACAGTAGGGTACAATAGACTGCAGTAGGGTGGAGTAGGGTGGAGTAGGGTACAGTAGACTACAGTAGGGTACAGTAGACTACAGTAGGGTACAATAGACTGCAGTAGGGTGGAGTAGGGTGGAGTAGGGTACAGTAGACTACAGTAGGGTACAGTAGACTGCAGTAGGGTGGATTAGGGCACAGTAGGGTGGTGTAGGGTACAGTAGACTGCAGTAGGGTACAGTAGGGTGCAGTAGACTACAGTAGGGTGCAGTAGGGTACAGTAGGGTGCAGTAGACTACAGTAGGGTACAGTAGGCAACAATAGGGTACAGTAGACCACAGTAGAGTGCAGTAGACTACAGTAGGTGGTTATTTCTCGACCACATCAAGAGCTACGTGAGGCTCTCTTAGTAGTGGCAAGTACTTAGAATGCCTCCCAAATGGCACTCTATTCCCTTCATAGTGCCCTATGTTTCACCAGGACCTACATACTAAAGTCTACCCTGCTTCCCAATACTGCCTATTAACTAAAATGACAGTTTCCCTTCGAGCTCTGGAAAAGCCTGGAGATGTTCACTGCAAGACACATATTGAATTGATGAAATGGGAGGAAAAGACACCTGCTGCTCATTAAACTGATCACACCAACAGCCAGCTGAATACTCCCTGGTAACAGCAGGACAGGATACCTTCAAGCTAGGTTCTTATGTCCTGAATATAATCCTAAACTCTACAGTCAGAGAAGTTTACATACACCTGAGCCAAATACATTCAAGCTCAGGTTTTCACAATTCCTCACATTTAATGCTAGTAAAAATGCCCTGTCTTAGGTCAGTTAGGATCACCACTTTATTTTAAGAATGTAAAATGTCATAATAATAGTAGAGAGAATGATTTATTTCAGCTTTTGTTTCATTCATCACATTCCCAGTGGGTCAGAAGTTTACATACACTAAATTAGTATTTGGTAGCATTGCCTTTAAATTGTTTAACTTGGGTCAAACATTTCGGGTAGCCATCCACAAGCCTCCCACAATAAGTTGGGTGAATTTTGGCCCATTTCTGCTGACAGAGCTGGTGTAACTGAGTCAGGTTTGTAGGCCTCTTTGCTCGCACACGCTTTTTCAGTTCTGCCCACAGATTTTCTATAGGTTTGAGGTCATGGCTTTGTGATAGCCACTCCAATACCTTGACTTTGTTGTCCTTAAGCCATTTTGCCACAACTTTGGAAGTATGCTTGGCCATCTATTTTGTGAAGTGCACCAGTCCCTCCTGCAGCAAAGCACCCCCACAACATGATGCTGCCACCCCCGTGCTTTACGGTTGGGATGGTGTCTTCGGCTTCCAAGCCTCCCCCTTTTCCTCCGAACATAATGATGGTTATGATGGTCAAACAGTTCTATTTTTGCTTCATCAGACCAGAGGACATTTCTCCAAAAAGTACGACCTCTGTCCCCATGTGCAGATGCAAACAGTAGTCTTGCTTTTTTATGGCGGTTTTGGAGCAGTAGCTTCTTCCTTGTTGAGCGGTAGTCGATATACGACTCGTTTTACTGTGGATATAGATACTGTTGTACCCGTTTCCTCCAGCATCTTCACAAGGTCCTTTGCTGTTGTTCTGGGATTGATTTTCACTTCTCGCACCAAAGTGCGTTCATCTCTAGGAGACAGAACGCGTCTCCTCCCTGAGCGGTATGGCAGCTGCGTAGTCCCATGATGTTTATACATGCGTACAATTGTTTATACATTTGAACGTGGAACCTTCAGGCGTTTTGAAATTGCTCCCAAGGATGAACGGGACTTGTGGAGGTGTACAATTTTTGTTTTGAATTTTTTCTAAATCTACACTCCCAGTTAGGAAGAAAGGCATTATGTAAATCTACACTCCCAGTTAGGAAGAAAGGCATTATGTAAATCTACACTCCCAGTTAGGATGAAAGACATTATGTAAATCTACACTCCCAGTTAGGAAGAAAGGCATTATGTAAATCTACACTCCCAGTTAGGATGAAATACATTATGTAAATCTACACTCCCAGTTAGGATGAAAGACATTATGTAAATCTACACTCCCAGTTAGGAAGAAAGACATTATGTAAATCTACACTCCCAGTTAGGAAGAAAGACATTATGTAAATCTACACTCCCAGTTAGGATGAAAGAATGGTCCAAGGTGACAAGTGAGTGACAGGTCTAGTTCAGTCCATCCACACGTTCTTCTAAAGACAAAGGGGTGTGTACCATCTAGTACACTGCTTTCCACAAGGTATACTTCAACATTCATCTGAGGGTTAGGAACTATGACAAGCTACCGTCTGACAGGAGGAGACAAGCTACCGACTGACAGGAGGAGACAAGCTACCTACTGACAGGAGGAGACAAGCTACCGACTGACAGGAGGAGACAAGCTACCTACTGACAGGAGGAGACAAGCTACCGACTGACAGGAGGAGAATGAACGTGTTAGGAACTATGACAAGCTACCGACTGACAGGAGGAGACAAGCTACCTACTGACAGGAGGAGACAAGCTACCTACTGACAGGAGGAGACAAGCTACCGACTGACAGGAGGAGACAAGCTACCTACTGACAGGAGGAGACAAGCTACCTACTGACAGGAGGAGACAAGCTACCGACTGACAGGAGGAGACAAGCTACCTACTGACAGGAGGAGACAAGCTACCTACTGACAGGAGGAGACAAGCTACCGACTGACAGGAGGAGACAAGCTACCTACTGACAGGAGGAGACAAGCTACCTACTGACAGGAGGAGACAAGCTACCGACTGACAGGAGGAGACAAGCTACCTACTGACAGGAGGAGACAAGCTACCTACTGACAGGAGGAGACAAGCTACCGACTGACAGGAGGAGACAAGCTACCTACTGACAGGAGGAGACAAGCTAGACAGGAGGAGATAAGCTACCTACTGACAGGAGGAGACAAGCTACCGACTGACAGGAGGAGACAAGCTACCGACTGACAGGAGGAGACAAGCTACCTACTGACAGGAGGAGACAAGCTACCTACTGACAGGAGGAGACAAGCTACCTACTGACAGGAGGAGACAAGCTACCGACTGACAGGAGGAGACAAGCTACCTACTGACAGGAGGAGACAAGCTACCTACTGACAGGAGGAGACAAGCTACCTACTGACAGGAGGAGACAAGCTACCTACTGACAGGAGGAGACAAGCTACCTACTGACAGGAGGAGACAAGCTACCTACTGACAGGAGACAAGCTACCTACTGACAGGAGGAGACAAGCTACCTACTGACAGGAGGAGACAAGCTACCTACTGACAGGAGGAGACAAGCTACCTACTGACAGGAGGAGACAAGCTACCTACTGACAGGAGGAGACAAGCTACCGACTGACAGGAGGAGACCTACTGACAGGGAGGAGACAAGCTACCTACTGACAGGAGGAGACAAGCTACCTACTGACAGGAGGAGAATGAACGTGTTAGGAACTATGACAAGCTACCGACTGACAGGAGGAGACAAGCTACCTACTGACAGGAGGAGACAAGCTACCTACTGACAGGAGGAGACAAGCTACCTACTGACAGGAGGAGAATGAACGTGTTAGGAACTATGACAAGCTACCGACTGACAGGAGGAGACAAGCTGACAGGAGGAGACAAGACTGACAGGAGGAGACAAGCTACCGACTGACAGGAGGAGACAAGCTACCTACTGACAGGAGGAGACAAGCTACCTACTGACAGGAGGAGACAAGCTACCGACTGACAGGAGGAGACAAGCTACCTACTGACAGGAGGAGACAAGCTACCTACTGACAGGAGGAGACAAGCTACCTACTGACAGGAGGAGACAAGCTACCTACTGACAGGAGGAGACAAGCTACCTACTGACAGGAGGAGACAAGCTACCTACTGACAGGAGGAGACAAGCTACCTACTGACAGGAGGAGACAAGCTACCACTGACAGGAGGAGACAAGCTACCTACTGACAGGAGGAGACAAGCTACCGACAGGAGGAGACAAGCTACCGACTGACAGGAGGAGACAAGCTACCGACTGACAGGAGGAGACAAGCTACCTACTGACAGGAGGAGACAAGCTACCTACTGACAGGAGGAGACAAGCTACCGACTGACAGGAGGAACTATGACAAGCTACCGACTGACAGGAGGAGACAAGCTACCTACTGACAGGAGGAGACAAGCTACCTACTGACAGGAGGAGACAAGCTACCTACTGACAGGAGGAGACAAGCTACCTACTGACAGGAGGAGACAAGCTACCTACTGACAGGAGGAGACAAGCTACCGACTGACAGGAGGAGACAAGCTACCGACTGACAGGAGGAGACAAGCTACCGACTGACAGGAGGAGACAAGCTACCGACTGACAGGAGGAGACAAGCTACCGACTGACAGGAGGAGACAAGCTACCTACTGACAGGAGGAGACAAGCTACCGACTGACAGGAGGAGACAAGCTACCTACTGACAGGAGGAGACAAGCTACCTACTGACAGGAGGAGACAAGCTACCGACTGACAGGAGGAGAATGAACGTGTTAGGAACTATGACAAGCTACCGACTGACAGGAGGAGACAAGCTACCTACTGACAGGAGGAGACAAGCTACCTACTGACAGGAGGAGACAAGCTACCTACTGACAGGAGGAGACAAGCTACCTACTGACAGGAGGAGACAAGCTACCGACTGACAGGAGGAGACAAGCTACCTACTGACAGGAGGAGACAAGCTACCTACTGACAGGAGGAGACAAGCTACCTACTGACAGGAGGAGACAAGCTACCGACTGACAGGAGGAGACAAGCTACCTACTGACAGGAGGAGACAAGCTACCGACTGACAGGAGGAGACAAGCTACCTACTGACAGGAGGAGACAAGCTACCTACTGACAGGAGGAGACAACCTACTGACAGGAGGAGACAAGCTACCTACTGACAGGAGGAGACAAGCTACCTACTGACAGGAGGAGACAAGCTACCGACTGACAGGAGGAGAATGCTACCGTGACAGGAGGAGACAAGCTACCGACTGACAGGAGGAGACAAGCTACCTACCAGGAGGAGACAAGCTACCTGACAGGAGGAGACAAGCTACCTACTGACAGGAGGAGACAAGCTACCTACTGACAGGAGGAGACAAGCTACCTACTGACAGGAGGAGACAAGCCACCGACTGACAGGAGGAGACAAGCTACCTACTGACAGGAGGAGACAAGCTACCTACTGACAGGAGGAGACAAGCTGACAGGAGGAGACAAGCTACCTACTGACAGGAGGAGACAAGCTACCTACTGACAGGAGAGGAGACAAGCTACCGACTGACAGGAGGAGACAAGCTGACTGACAGGTTAGGAGACAAGCTACCGACTGACAGGAGGAGACACTGACAGGAGGAGACAAGCTACCTACTGAGGAGGAGACAGGAGGAGACAAGCTACCTACTGACAGGAGGAGACAAGCTACCTACTGACAGGAGGAGACAAGCTACCGACTGACAGGAGGAGACAAGCTACCTACTGACAGGAGGAGACAAGCTACCTACTGACAGGAGGAGACAAGCTACCGACTGACAGGAGGAGACAAGCTACCTACTGACAGGAGGAGACAAGCTACCGACTGACAGGAGGAGACAAGCTACCGACTGACAGGAGGAGACAAGCTACCTACTGACAGGAGGAGACAAGCTACCTACTGACAGGAGGAGACAAGCCTACTGACAGGAGGAGACAAGACACTGACAGGAGAGAATGAACGTGTTGAGGAACAAGCTACCGACTGACAGGAGGAGACAAGCCCGACTGACAGGAGGAGACAAGCTACCTACTGACAGGAGGAGACAAGCTACCTACTGACAGGAGGAGACAAGCTACCTACTGACAGGAGGAGACAAGCTACCTACTGACAGGAGGAGACAAGCTACCGACTGACAGGAGGAGACAAGCTACCGGACTGACAGGAGGAGACAAGCTACCTACTGACAGGAGGAGACAAGCTACCTACTGACAGGAGGAGACAAGCACCGACTGACTAGGAGACCTACTGACAGGAGGAGACAAGCTACCGACTGACAGGAGGAGACAAGCTACCGACTGACAGGAGGAGACAAGCTACCTACTGACAGGAGGAGACAAGCTACCTACTGACAGGAGGAGACAAGCACAGGAGGAGACAAGCTACCTACTGACAGGAGGAGACAAGCTACCTACTGACAGGAGGAGACAAGCTACCTACTGACAGGAGGAGACAAGCTACCTACTGACAGGAGGAGACAAGCTACCTACTGACAGGAGGAGACAAGCTACCTACTGACAGGAGGAGAATGAACGTGTTAGGAACTATGACAAGCTACCGACTGACAGGAGGAGACAAGCTACCGACTGACAGGAGGAGACAAGCTACCTACTGACAGGAGGAGACAAGCTACTGACTACTGACAGGAGGAGACAAGCTACCTACTGACAGGAGGAGACAAGCTACCTACTGACAGGAGGAGACAAGCTACCTACTGACAGGAGGAGACAAGCTACCTACTGACAGGAGGAGACAAGCTACCGACTGACAGGAGGAGACAAGCTACCTACTGACAGGAGGAGACAGACCTACTGACAGGAGGAGACTACCGACTGACAGGAGGAGACAAGCTACCTACTGACAGGAGGAGACAAGCTACCTACTGACAGGAGGAGAATGAACTGTTAGGAACAAGCTATGACAGGAGGAGACAAGCTACCGACTGACAGGAGGAGACAAGCTACCGACTGACAGGAGGAGACAAGACCTACTGACAGGAGGAGACAAGCTACCTACTGACAGGAGGAGACAAGCTACCTACTGACAGGAGGAGACAAGCTACCTACTGACAGGAGGAGAATGAACAAACTATGACAAGCTACCGACTGACAGGAGGAGACAACAAGCTACCTGACAGGAGTAGACAAGCTACCTACTGACAGGAGGAGACAAGACTGACAGGGAGGAGACAAGCTACCTACTGACAGGAGGAGACAAGCTACCGACTGACAGGAGGAGACAAGCTACCTACTGACAGGAGGAGACAAGCTACCGACTGACAGGAGGAGAATGAACGTGTAAATGGACAACGTGTACGTTGACTATTTGACTTCAGCCAGGGAAATGTTTAAAACTAGTTGGAAAAAGGTAATATATAATATATATATATATATATATATATAATATATAATATATAGACACTGTGGAGGTTTGTCTACAAGCCTAAATCATGTTTAGTTTCCAGTAGGTATCTTTAGCCTGGGTAACAGTTTGTTTAGCTATCATTCCACTCCTTGCCACTCTTGTCAAATTACACATAGTACCAGGAGTGGAAGGTTAGCACAAACAGACTGGATTTCAGGCTAAAGATATCCTTGAGGATTTAGGCTTGTAGACAAACCCCCACAGTGTCTATATATTATCTTTTCAAACTAGTGTAAACATTTCCCTGGCTTTGCCAAAGGGTACATTACACACATTAGACGAGGTACACTAGATTACAGCATTTTTTTTTTTATAGGCAAAGCAAAGAAGAGAAGACCTTCTGCATATTTGCGCTAACATTTAGAGGATAGGATTGAATTAAATAAATGGCCAAATGCTCCTAGAACTCTTATAAGGGATAAGAAGGCTCAGAGCGTCTTACTTTAAGAGCATTGGTTGCTTTGTGGTTTAAACACGGTCTCTGTCTATGTAACCAATCTATTCTTTTCTATGCTCAATAAACTCCCGGCTGGCGCAGCGGTCTAAGGCACTGCATCTTAGTGCTAGAGGCATGACTACAGACACCCTGGTTCAAATCCAGGCTGTATCACAACCGGCCGTGATTGGGAGTCACATAGGGCGGCGCACAATTGGCAAATCATTGTAAATAAGAATTTGTTCTTAACTGCCTTGCCTAGTTCAATTAAGGATAAATAAAATACAATTAAAAAAAAAAAAATGCTGACATCTCTCAACGAATTCTCAAATTGACCCACTATTTACATTGTCTTGAAATACACTAAAATTGGGGTATAAATTTAACATTTTCAAAAAAAAAATGAATGTGTGGAATACTGTATAAGACTATAGTGCTTCTAATAACAGATGTTTATTTTAATTTTTTTATTTGACCTTTATTTAACTAGGCAAGTTACTAGTCCAACGCTCTAACCACTAGGCTACCCTGCCGCCCCCGAAATGTACAGACAAAAATTATCTCAGAAAGATATTCTGAATATTTACTGCAACAGTAAGGTGACAAATGTATATTTCAGCTTTAACCGAACTGGATTTAGTCTTTTTGAAGATGTCTTCAATACTATTGTGGATCATGATTATGTCATGATATGTCTGTTTCACCTGTCCTCGTTATTGTCTCCACACCCTGATCTGTTTCACCTGTCCTCGTTATTGTCTCCACACCCTGATCTGTTTCACCTGTCCTCGTTATTGTCTCCACACCCTGATCTGTTTCACCTGTCCTCGTTATTGTCTCCACACCCTGATCTGTTTCACCTGTCCTCGTTATTGTCTCCACACCCTGATCTGTTTCACTTGTCCTCGTTATTGTCTCCACCCCCTGATCTGTTTCACCTGTCCTCGTTATTGTCTCCACCCCCTCCAGGTGTCGCTTTTTTTTCCCCAGTGTAT
>NC_088418.1:6149917-6161361 GCF_034236695.1 Oncorhynchus nerka | reverse complement strand
TCTACAACCACAACAAGATGAGATGACTCCTCTACAACCACAACAAGATGAGATGACTCCTCTACAACCACAACAAGATGAGATGACTCCTCTACAACCACAACAAGATGAGATGACTCCTCTACAACCACAACAAGATGGCTCCTCTACAACCACAACAAGATGAGATGACTCCTCTACAACCACAACAAGATGGCTCCTCTATAACCACAACAAGATGACTCCTCTATAACCACAACAAGATGAGATGACTCCTCTACAACCACAACAAGATGACTCCTCTATAACCACAACAAGATGAGATGACTCCTCCACAACCACAACAAGATGAGATGACTCCTCTACAACCACAACAAGATGAGATGACTCCTCTACAACCACAACAAGATGAGATGACTCCTCTACAACCACAACAAGATGAGATGACTCCTCCACAAGAAGATGAGATGACTCCTCTACAACCACAAGAAGATGAGATGACTCCTCTACAACCACAACAAGATGAGATGACTCCTCTACAACCACAACAAGATGAGATGACTCCTCTACAACCACAACAAGATGAGATGACTCCTCTACAACCACAACAAGATGAGATGACTCCTCTACAACCACAACAAGATGACTTCTCTACAACCACAACAAGATGAGATGACTCCTCTACAACCACAACAAGACGGGATGACTCCTCTACAACCACAACAAGATGGCTCCTCTACAACCACAACAAGACGGGATGACTCCTCTACAACCACAACAAGACGATATGACTCCTCCACAACAAGATGACTCCTCTACAACCACAACAAGATGAGATGACTCCTCTTCAACCACAACAAGATGAGATGACTCCTCTACAACCACAACAAGATGAGATGACTCCTCTACAACCACAACAAGATGGCTCCTCTACAACCACAACAAGATGAGATGACTCCTCTACAACCACAACAAGATGGCTCCTCTATAACCACAACAAGATGAGATGACTCCTCTACAACCACAACAAGATGACTCCTCTACAACCACAACAAGATGACTCCTCTATAACCACAACAAGATGAGATGACTCCTCCACAACCACAACAAGATGACTCCTCCACAACCACAACAAGATGACTCCTCTACAACCACAACAAGATGAGATGACTCCTCTACAACCACAACAAGATGAGATGACTCCTCTACAACCACAACAAGATGGCTCCTCTATAACCACAACAAGATGACTCCTCTACAACCACAACAAGATGAGATGACTCCTCTACAACCACAACAAGATGAGATGACTCCTCTACAACCACAACAAGATGAGATGACTCCTCTACAACCACAACAAGATGAGATGACTCCTCTACAACCACAACAAGACGAGATGACTCCTCTACAACCACAACAAGACGGGATGACTCCTCTACAACCACAACAAGATGGCTCCTCTACAACCACAACAAGACGGGATGACTCCTCTACAACCACAACAAGATGGCTCCTCTACAACCACAACAAGACGGGATGACTCCTCTACAACCACAACAAGACGATATGACTCCTCCACAACAAGATGACTCCTCTACAACCACAACAAGATGAGATGACTCCTCTACAACCACAACAAGACGGGATGACTCCTCTACAACCACAACAAGATGGCTCCTCTACAACCACAACAAGACGGGATGACTCCTCTACAACCACAACAAGACGATATGACTCCTCCACAACAAGATGACTCCTCTACAACCACAACAAGATGACTCCTCTACAACCACAACAAGACGGGATGACTCCTCTACAACCACAACAAGACGATATGACTCCTCCACAACAAGATGACTCCTCTACAACCACAACAAGATGACTCCTCTACAACCACAACAAGACGGGATGACTCCTCTACAACCACAACAAGACGGGATGACTCCTCTACAACCACAACAAGACGGGATGACTCCTCTACAACCACAACAAGACGGGATGACTCCTCTACAACCACAACAAGACGGGATGACTCCTCTACAACCACAACAAGACGATATGACTCCTCTACAACCACAACAAGACGCTATGACTCCTCCACAACAAGATGACTCCTCTACAACCACAACAAGATGACTCCTCTACAACCACAACAAGACGGGATGACTCCTCTACAACCACAACAAGACGGGATGACTCCTCTACAACCACAACAAGACGATATGACTCCTCCACAACAAGATGACTCCTCTACCTCGCCATGCCAGAAGACACATTTCTTTCAGGAAGCTGAAGAGATGTATTGAAGGCCGTAAATACAGAGACAAGACAAATGTTTGCATCCCAAATACCACCCTATTCCCTAAATAGCGTACTACTTTTGATAGGGCTCTTGTCCAAATTAGTACCATGTATAGGGAATAAGAATTGTGACGCAGACAACATGGACGCCAGTGGGGTATTGAAGAGAGGAGATGGCAGGGAGCGCTAATATAGAGGACAAGATTATCTCATTATTAATCAGGGTTCCTCTCCGTTTTTTCCCATGGTCCACTGCCAGATGAGGCTGTACCAACATGATGTTGTTTTATCGTCCCGATCTGGCATTTGAATCATGAGAAAGTGAATAAAGTCTTTTTAAAATTGTGATTCCTTCCACCGAGGATTAGCTAGCTAATTCCCCTCAGACTCACGCATATGTACACTGCTCCAAAAATATAAAAGGAACACTTAAACAACACAATGTAACTCCAAGTCAATCACACTTCTGTGAAATCAAACTGTCCACTTAGGAAGCAACACTGATTGACAATACATTTCACATGCTGTTGTGCAAATGGAATAGACAACAGGTGGAAATTATAGGCAATTAGCAAGACACCCCCAATAAAGGAGTGGTTCTGCAGGTGGTGACCACAGACCACTTCTCAGTTCCTATGCTTCCTGGCTGATGTTTTGGTCACTTTTGAATGCTGGCGGTGCTTTCACTCTAGTGGTAGCATGAGACGGAGTCTACAACCCACACAAGTGGCTCAGGTAGTGCAGCTCATCCAGGATGGTACATCAATGCAAGCTGTGGCAAGAAGGTTTGCTGTGTCTGTCAGCGTAGTGTCCAGAGCATGGAGGCGCTACCAGGAGACATGCCAGTACATCAGGAGATGTGGAGGAGGCCGTAAGAGGGCAACAACCCAGCAGCTGGACCGCTACCTCCACCTTTGTGCAAGGAGGAGCAGGTGGAGCACTGCCAGAGCCCTGCAAAATGACCTCCAGTAGGCCACAAATGTGCATGTGTCTGCTCAAACGGTCAGAAACAGACTCCATGAGGGTGGTATGAGGGCCCGACGTCCACAGGTGGGGGTTGTGCTTACAGCCCAACACCGTGCAGCACGTTTGGCATTTGCCAGAAAACACCAAGATTGGCAAATTCGCCACTGGCGTCCTGTGCTCTTCACAGATGAAAGCAGGTTCACACTGAGCACATGTGACAGACGTGACAGAGTCTGGAGACGCCGTGGAGAACGTTCTGCTGCCTGCAACATCCTCCAGCATGACCTGTTTGGCGGTGGGTCAGTCATGGTGTGGGGTGGCATTTATTTGGGGGGCCGCACAGCCCTCCATGTGCTCGCCAGAGGTAGCCTGACTGCCATTAGGTACCGAGATGAGATCCTCAGACTCCTTGTGAGACCATATGCTGGTGCAGTTGGCCCTGGGTTCCTTCTAATGCAAGACAATGCTAGACCTCGTGGCTGGAGTGTGTCAGCAGTTCCTGCAAGAGGAACGCATTGATGCTATGGACTGGCCAGCCCATTCCCCAGACCTGAATTCAATTGAACCCATCTGGGACATCATGTCTCACTCCATCCACCAACGCCACGTTGCACCACAGACTGTCCAGGAGTTGGCGGATGCTTTAGTCCAGGTCTGGGAGGAGATCCCTCAGGAGACCATCCGCCACCTCATCAGGAGCATGCCCAGGCGTTGTAGGGTGGTCATACAGGAATATGGAGGCCACACACACTACTGAGCCTAATTTTGACTTGTTTTAAGGACATTACATCAAAGTTGGATCAGCCTGTAGTGTGGTCTCCCTCTCCCTCTCAGCCCGTCTCCCTCTCTGCCCGTCTCCCTCTCCGCCCGTCTCCCTCTCCGCCCGTCTCCCTCTCCGCCCAACTCCCTCTCCGCCTCTGTCTCTCTCCATCTCCCTCTCTTCCTCCTTCACTGCACACTCTCTCTCTCTCTACTCCTTCCATCTCCCTCTCCCCTTCCAATCTCTCTCTCTCTAACAGGTGATATCACTTAAACTAGTACAGCACCCTGACTATTGGGTGATATCACTTAAAGAGAGAGAGAGAGAGAGAGGGACAGAGAGAGAGAGAGAGGCACAGAGAGAGAGAGAGAGAGAGAGAGAGAGAGACAGAGAGAGAGAGAGAGACAGAGAGAGACAGAGAGAGAGACAGAGAGAGAGAGAGAGAGAGAGAGAGAGAGAGAGAGAGAGAGAGAGAGAGAGAGAGAGCAAATGTCAAATTGGCTTTTTACCAAATTACCGTACAACAGACCATGTATTCACCCTGCACACCCTAATTGACAACCAAACAAACCAAATCAAAGGCAAAGTCTTCTCATGCTTTGTTGATTTCAAAAAAGCCTTCGACTCAATCTGGCATGAGGGTCTGCTATACAAACTGATGGAAAGTGGTGTTGGGGGTAAAACATACGACATTATAAAATCCATGTACACAAACAACAAGTGTGCGGTTAAAATTGGCAAAAAACACACACATTTCTTCACACAGGGTCGTGGGGTTAGACAGGGATGCAGCTTAAGCCCCACCCTCTTCAACATATATATCAACAAATTGGCGCGGGCACTAGAAAAGTCTGCAGCACCCGGCCTCCCCCTGCTAGAATCCAAGTCAAATGTCTGCTGTTTGCTGATGATCTGGTGCTTCTGTCACCAACCAAGGAGGGCCTACAGCAGCACCTAGATCTTATGCACAGATTCTGTCAGACCTGGGCCCTGACAGTAAATCTCAGTAAGACCAAAATAATGGTGTTCCAAAAAGGTCCAGTCACCAGGACCAAATTCCATCTAAATACAAATTCCATCTAGACACTGTTGCCCTAGAGCACACAAAAAACTATACATACCTTGGCCTAAACATCAGCGCCACAGGTAACTTCCACAAAGCTGTGAACGATCTGAGAGACAAGGCAAGAAGGGCATTCTATGCCATCAAAAGAAACATAAATGGAAACTGAGCTGCACTTCCTAACCTCCTGCCCAATGTATGACCATATTAGAGAGACATATTTCCCCCAGATTACACAGATCCACAAAGAATTCGAAAACAAATCCAATTTTGAAAAACTCCCATATCTTTTGGGTGAAATTCCAGTGTGCCATCACAGCAGCAATATTTGTGACCTGTTGCCACGAGAAAAGGGCAACCAGTGAAGAACAAACACCATTGTAAATACAACCCATATTTATGCTTATTCATTTTATCTTGTGTCCTTTAACTATTTGTACATTGTATATATATATATATAATATGACATTTGTAATGTCTTTACTGTTTTGAAACTTCTGTATGTGTAATGTTTGCTGTTAATTTTTGTTGTTTTTCACTTTATATATTCACTTCGTATGTTGTCTACCTCACTTGCTTTGGCAATGTTAACACATGTTTCCCATGCCAATAAAGCCCTTGAATTGAATTGAATTGAGAGAGAGAGAGAGAGAGAGAGACTGATAGCACATGGGGGAGGAGTGACAGTAGGGTAGATACATAGGAAGGAATTCAAAGAAGGCTGGCAGAGGGACCTATGATCAGGAAAGAGGGTTGTGCATTATATTCTATGTGTCAAAACCTCCTCTAGTGGGGTAGTGGTAGAGGGTAGTGGTAGAGGGTAGTGGTAGTCAGAGGGTAGTGGTAGAGGGTAGTGGGGGTCAGAGGGTAGTGGTAGTCAGAGGGTAGTGGCAGTCAGAGGGTAGTGGTAGTCAGAGGGCTTCCAGTTGAAGCTCGCATCCGCTACAAGACCATGGTGCTTGCCTACGGAGCTGTGAGGGGAACGGCACCTCAGTACCTCCAGGCTCTGATCAGGCCCTACACCCAAACAAGGGCACTGCGTTCATCCACCTCTGGCCTGCTCGCCTCCCTACCACTGAGGAAGTACAGTTCCCGCGCAGCCTAGTCAAAACTGTTCGCTGCTCTGGCCCCCCAATGGTGGAACAAACTCCCTCACGACGCCAGGACAGCGGAGTCAATCACCACCTTCCGGAGACACCTGAAACCCCACCTCTTTCAGGAATATCTAGGATAGGATAAAGTAATCCTTCTCACCCCCCCCTTAAAAGATTTAGATGCACTATTGTAAAGTGGCTGTTCCACTGGATGTCTTAAGGTGAACGCACCAATTTGTAAGTCGCTCTGGATAAGAGCGTCTGCTAAATGACTTAAATGTAAATGTAATGTAAATGGGTAGTGGTAGAGGGTAGTGGTAGTCAGAGGGTAGTGGAAGAGGTTAGTGGTAGAGGGTAGTGGTAGTCAGAGGGTAGTGGTAGAGGGTAGTGGTAGTCAGAGGGTAGTGGTAGTCAGAGGGTAGTGGTAGAGGGTAGTGGTAGAGGGTAGTGGTAGTCAGAGGGTAGTGGTAGTCAGAGGGTAGTGGTAGAGGGTAGTGGTAGTCAGAGGGTAGTGGTAGTCAGAGGGTAGTGGTAGTCAGAGGGTAGTGGTAGAGGGTAGTGGTAGTCAGAGGGTAGTGGTAGAGGGTAGTGGTAGTCACACGGTAGTGGTAGTCAGAGGGTAGTGGTAGAGGGTAGTGGTAGTCAGAGGGTAGCGGTAGTCAGAAAGTAGTGGTAGTCAGAGGGTAGTGGTAGTCAGAGGGTAGTGGTAGAGGGTAGTGGTAGTCAGAGGGTAGTGGTAGTCAGAGTGTAGTGGTAGTCAGAGGGTAGTGGTAGTCAGAGGGTAGTGGTAGTCAGAGGGTAGTGGTAGTCAGAGGGTAGTGGTAGTCAGAGGGTTCCAGTTGAAGCTCGCATCCGCTACAAGACCATGGTGCTTGCCTACGGAGCTGTGAGGGGAACGGCACCTCAGTACCTCCAGGCTCTGATCAGGCCCTACACCCAAACAAGGGCACTGCGTTCATCCACCTCTGGCCTGCTCGCCTCCCTACCACTGAGGAAGTACAGTTCCCGCGCAGCCTAGTCAAAACTGTTCGCTGCTCTGGCCCCCCAATGGTGGAACAAACTCCCTCACGACGCCAGGACAGCGGAGTCAATCACCACCTTCCGGAGACACCTGAAACCCCACCTCTTTCAGGAATACCTAGGATAGGATAAAGTAATCCTTCTCACCCCCCTTAAAAGATTTAGATGCACTATTGTAAAGTGGCTGTTCCACTGGATGTCTTAAGGTGAACGCACCAATTTGTAAGTCGCTCTGGATAAGAGCGTCTGCTAAATGACTTAAATGTAAATGTAATGTAAATGTGTAGTGGTAGAGGGTAGTGGTAGTCAGAGGGTAGTGGTAGAGGTTAGTGGTAGAGGGTAGTGGTAGTCAGAGGGTAGTGGTAGAGGGTAGTGGTAGTCAGAGTGTAGTGGTAGTCAGAGGGTAGTGGTAGTCAGAGGGTAGTGGTAGTCAGAGGGTAGTGGTAGAGGTTAGTGGTAGAGGGTAGTGGTAGTCAGAGGGTAGTGGTAGAGGTTAGTGGTAGAGGGTAGTGGTAGTCAGAGGGTAGTGGTAGAGGGTAGTGGTAGTCAGAGTGTAGTGGTAGTCAGAGGGTAGTGGTAGAGGGTAGTGGTAGTCAGAGGGTAGTGGTAGAGGGTAGTGGTAGTCAGAGGGTAGTGGTAGTCAGAGGGTAGTGGTAGTCAGAGGGTAGTGGTAGTCAGAGGGTAGTGGTAGAGGGTAGTGGTAGTCAGAGGGTAGTGGTAGAGGGTAGTGGTAGTCACAGGGTAGTGGTAGTCAGAGGGTAGTGGTAGAGGGTAGTGGTAGTCAGAGGGTAGCGGTAGTCAGAAAGTAGTGGTAGTCAGAGGGTAGTGGTAGTCAGAGGGTAGTGGTAGTCAGAGGGTAGTGGTAGAGGGTAGTGGTAGTCAGAGGGTAGTGGTAGTCAGAGGGTAGTGGTAGTCAGAGTGTAGTGGTAGTCAGAGGGTAGTGGTAGTCAGAGGGTAGTGGTAGTCAGAGGGTAGTGGTAGTCAGAGGGTAGTGGTAGTCAGAGGGTAGTGGTAGTCAGAGGGTAGTGGTAGAGGGTAGTGGTAGAGGGTAGTGGTAGTTAGAGGGTATTGGTAGTCAGAGGGTAGTGGTAGTCAGAGAGTAGTGGTAGTCAGAGAGTAGTGGTAGAGGGTAGTGGTAGTCAGAGAGTAGTGGTAGTCAGAGAGTAGTGGTAGTCAGAGGGTAGTGGTAGTCAGAGAGTAGTGGTAGTCAGAGGGTAGTGGTAGAGGGTAGTGGTAGTCAGAGAGTAGTGGTAGTCAGAGGGTAGTGGTAGTCAGAGGGTAGGGGCAGTCAGAGATTAGTGGTAGTCAGAGAGTAGTGGTAGTCAGAGGGTAGGGGTAGTCAGAGATTAGTGGTAGTCAGAGAGTAGTGGTAGTCAGAGAGTAGTGGTAGTCAGAGAGTAGTGGTAGTCAGAGGGTAGTGGTAGTCAGAGGGTAGCGGTAGTCAGAGGGTAGCGGTAGTCAGAGGGTAGTGGTAGTCAGAGGGTAGTGGTAGAGGGTAGCGGTAGTCAGAGAGTAGTGGTAGTCAGAGGGTAGCGGTAGTCAGAGGGTAGTGGTTGTCAGAGAGTAGTGGTAGTCAGAGGGTAGTGGTAGTCAGATAGTAGTGGTAGTCAGAGGGTAATGGTAGAGGGTAGTGGCAGTCAGAGGGTAGTGGTAGTCAGAGAGTAGTGGTAGAGGGTGGTGGTAGAGGGTAGTGGTAGTCATAGAGTAGGTGTAGTCAGAGGACAGTGGTAGTAGAGATAGGCTAGAACCACACATCCAATAGGAAGCAGAGATAGGCTAGAGACACACATCCAATAGGAAGCAGAGATAGGCTAGAGACACACATCCAATAGGAAGCAGAGCTAGACTAGAACCACACATCCAATAGGAAACAGAGATAGGCTAGAACCACACATCCAATAGAAAGCAGAGATAGGCTAGAACCACACATCTAATAGGAAGCAGAGATAGGCTAGAACCACACATCGAATAGGAAGCAGAGATAGGCTAGAACCACACATCCAATAGGAAGCAGAGATAGGCTAGAACCACACATCCAATAGAAAGCAGAGATAGGCTAGAACCACACATCCAATAGGAAGCAGAGATAGGCTAGAACCACGCATCCAATAGACTGCAGAGATAGGCTAGAGACACATCCAATAGACAGCAGAGATAGGCTAGAGACACATCCAATAGGAAGCAGAGATAGGCTAGAACCACACATCCAATAGAAAGCAGAGATAGGCTAGAACCACACATCCAATAGAAAGCAGAGATAGGCTAGAACCACCCATCCAATAGGAAGCAGAGATAGGCTAGAACCACCCATCCAATAGGAAGCAGAGATAGGCTAGAACCACACATCCAATAGGAAGCAGAGATAGGCTAGAACCTGACTGTATCTACTGTCCCCAGCTGACTGTATCTACTGTCCCCAGCTGAATGTATCTACTGTCCCCAGCTGACTGTATCTACTGTCCTCAGCTGACTGTATCTGCTGTCCCCAGCTGAATGTATCTACTGTCCCCAGCTGACTGTATCTACTGTCCCCAGCTGACTGTATCTACTGTCCCCAGCTGACTGTATCTACTGTCCCCAGCTGACTGTATCTACTGTCCTCAGCTGAATGTATCTGCTGTCCCCAACTGACGGTATCTCCTGTCCCCAGCTGACTGTATCTACTGTCCTCAGCTGACTGTATCTGCTGTCCCCAGCTGAATGTATCTACTGTCCCCAGCTGACTGTATCTGCTGTCCCCAGCTGACTGTATCTACTGTCCTCAGCTGACTGTATCTACTGTCCCTGAATGTTTGTACTCAGCTGAATGTTTGTACTCAGCTGAATGTCTGTACTCAGCTGAATGTATGTTTGTACTCAGCTGAATGTATGTACTCAGCTGAATGTATGTACTCAGCTGAATGTTTGTACTCAGCTGAATGTATGTACTCAGCTGAAATGTATGTACTCAGCTGAATGTATGTATGTACTCAGCTGAATGTTTGTACTCAGCTGAATGTATGTACTCAGCTGAATGTATGTATGTACTCAGCTGAATGTTTGTACTCAGCTGAATGTATGTATGTACTCAGCTGAATGTTTGTACTCAGCTGAATGTATGTACTCAGCTGAATGATTGTATCTACTCAGCTGAATGCATGTATGTACTCAGCTGAATGTATCTACTCAGATGAATGTATGTACTCAGCTGAATGTATGTACTCAGCTGAATGTATCTACTCAGATGAATGTATGTACTGTCCCCAGCTGAATGTATCTACTCAGATGAATGTATGTACTCAGCTGAATGTACTCAGCTGAATGTATCTACTCAGATGAATGTATGTACTCAGCTGCTGGGAAATTATTTCTATAGATCCTACAGACGTCGCTCAATCTACTCAGTACTAACTAACCCAACTCAACAACAAACACTCTCTTTCACAATCCTCAGAAGGCCTGAAACATCCCGTTATTCTCCCTCTGCTTCATAAAACGAATCAGCTCCCGTGACATCATGGTGTGTGTCGATGTGCCCTGACCAATCAGAAACAGCCTGTCTCTGTGGTTGGGATCACTGGTGTTCTCAAGGAAGGTCAGTCAAGGTGTTGTGTCTGACCCCCAACATAGGGTGTTGTGTCTGACCCCAACATAGGGTGTTGTGTCTGACCCCCAACATAGGGTGTTGTGTCTGACCCCCAACATAGGGTGTTGTGTCTGACCCCCAACATAGGATGTTGTGTCTGACCCCCAACATAGGGTGTTGTGTCTGACCCCCAACATAGGGTGTTGTGTCTGACCCCCAACATAGGGTGTTGTGTCTGACCCCCAACATAGGGTGTTGTGTTTGAACCCCAACATAGGGTGTTGTGTCTGAACCCCAACATAGGGTGTTGTGTCTGGACCCCAACATAGGGTGTTGTGTCTGAACCCCAACATAGGGTGTTGTGTCTGAACCCATAGGGGTATCTGAAATGATTCACAAAGACCAGACAGAAGGGTCCCCTGTGATCACTTTCTCTATTACTAGTAATGTCTTCTCTCTCTCCCTCTCTCTCTCTCTCTCTCTCTCTCTCTCTCTCTCTCTCGCTCTCTCACTCTCCCTCCCTCCCCATCTCCCCCACTACATCTCTCTCTCTATCTCTCTCTCTCTCTCTCTCTCTCTCTCTCTCTCTCTCTCTCTCTCTCTCTCTCCATCTCCTCTCTCTCTCTCTCTCCTCTCTCTCCATCTCTCTCTCTCTCTCTCTCTCTCTCTCCCCACTCTCTATCTCCCCCACTCCAT
>NC_088418.1:6094917-6147417 GCF_034236695.1 Oncorhynchus nerka | reverse complement strand
ATAAATCAGCCAAGTTGAATAATGAGTTCTGCTTAGAGATAAACATAAAACCGTGAGGTGTTTAGTGGAGGTGAAGAATGGAGGCCTGGCAAATGTAATATAATTTGATTTGACACATGGGTCGAATACTACAGGTGTAGTAGACCTTACAGTGAAATGCTGACTACAACAGGTGTAGGTAGACCTTACAGTGAAATGCTGAATACAACAGGTGTAGTAGACCTTACAGTGAAATGCTGAATACAACAGGTGTAGTAGACCTTACAGTGAAATGCTGAATACAACAGGTGTAGTAGACCTTACAGTGAAATGCTGAATACAACAGGTGTAGTAGACCTTACAGTGAAATGCTGAATACAACAGGTGTAGTAGACCTCACAGTGAAATGCTGAATACAACAGGTGTAGCAGACCTTACAGTGAAATGCTGAATACAACAGGTGTAGTAGACCTCACAGTGAAATGCTGAATACAACAGGTGTAGCAGACCTTACAGTGAAATGCTGAATACAACAGGTGTAGTAGACCTTACAGTGAAATGCTGAATACAACAGGTGTAGTAGACCTTACAGTGAAATGCTGAATACAACAGGTGTAGTAGACCTACAGTGAAATGCTGAATACAACAGGTGTAGTAGACCTTACAGTGAAATGCTGAATACAACAGGTGTAGTAGACCTGACAGTGAAATGCTGAATACAACAGGTGTAGTAGACCTTACAGTGAAATGCTGAATACAACAGGTGTAGTAGACCTCACAGTGAAATGCTGAATACAACAGGTGTAGTAGACCTTACAGTGAAATGCTGAATACAACAGTGCAGTAGACCTCACAGTGAAATGCTGAATACAACAGGTGTAGCAGACCTTACAGTGAAATGCTGAATACAACAGGTGTAGTAGATATACAGTGAAATGCTGAATACAACAGGTGTAGCAGACCTAGTCACAGTGAAATGCTGAATACAACAGGGTAGTAGACCTCACAGTGAAATGCTGAATACAACAGGTGTAGTAGACCTTACAGAAA
The DNA here is from genome assembly GCF_034236695.1 of Oncorhynchus nerka. Lineage (NCBI taxonomy): Eukaryota > Metazoa > Chordata > Actinopteri > Salmoniformes > Salmonidae > Oncorhynchus > Oncorhynchus nerka. The sequence continues at coordinate 6,146,388 of NC_088418.1, read as the reverse complement.
TGCTGAATACAACAGGTGTAGCAGACCTTACAGTGAAATGCTGAATACAACAGGTGTAGTAGACCTCACAGTGAAATGTTGAATGCAACAGGTGTAGGTAGAGTCAATCACAGTGAAAATGCTGAATACAACAGGTGTAGGTAGACCTTCAGTGAAATGCTGAATACAAGGGTGGTACAGTAGACAATGTACAGTGAAATGCTGAATACAACAGGTGTAGTAGACCTTACAGTGAAATACTGAATACAACAGGTGTAGTAGACCTCACAGTGAAATGCTGAATACAACAGGTGTAGTAGACCTGACAGTGAAATGATGAATACAACAGGTGTAGTAGACCTCACAGTGAAATGCAGTAACCAACAATGCAGTTTAAAGAAAAAGTGTTAAGTAAAAAATATATATATATAAATAAAAGTAGCAAATAACAATAGTGAGACTATAGTCAATGTGGAGGCTATATACAGGGGGTTACGGTACAGAGTCAATGTGGAGGCTATATACAGGGGGTTACGGTACAGAGTCAATGTGGAGGCTATATACAGGGGGTTACGGTACAGAGTCAATGTGGAGGCTATATACAGGGTGTTACGGTACAGAGTCAATGTGGAGGCTATATACAGGGGGTACCGGTACAGAGTCTATGTGGAGGCTATATACAGGGGGTACCGGTACAGAGTCAATGTGGAGGCTATATACAGGGTATTACGGTACAGAGTCAATGTGGAGGCTATATACAGGGTGTTACGGTACAGAGTCAATGTGGAGGCTATATACAGGGTGTACTGGTACAGAGTCAATGTGGAGACTATATACAGGGTGTACCGGTACAGAGTCAATGTGGAGGCTATATACAGGGAGTTACGGTACAGAGTCAATGTGGAGGCTATATACAGGGTGTTACGGTACAGAGTCAATGTGGAGGCTATATACAGGGAGTTACGGTACAGAGTCAATGTGGAGGCTATATACAGGGAGTTACGGTACAGAGTCAATGTGGAGGCTATATACAGGGTGTTACGGTACAGAGTCAATGTGGAGGCTATATACAGGGGGTACTGGTACAGAGTCAATGTGGAGGCTATATACAGGGTGTTACGGTACAGAGTCAATGTGGAGGCTATATACAGGGGGTACCGGTACATAGTCAATGTGGAGGCTATATACAGGGTGTTACGGTACAGAGTCAATGTGGAGGCTATATACAGGGGGTACTGGTACAGAGTCAATGTGGAGGCTATATACAGGGTGTTACGGTACAGAGTCAATGTGGAGGCTATATACAGGGGGTACCGGTACAGAGTCAATGTGGAGGCTATATACAGGGTGTTACGGTACAGAGTCAATGAAGAGGCTATATACAGGGGGTACCGGTACAGAGTCAATGTGGAGGCTATATAAAGGGTGTTACGGTACAGAGTCAATGTGGAGGCTATATACAGGGTGTTACGGTACAGAGTCAATGTGGAGGCTATATACAGGTGGTACTGGTACAGAGTCAATGTGGAGACTATATACAGGGTGTTACGGTACAGAGTCAATGTGGAGGCTATATACAGGGGGTACCGGTACAGAGTCAATGTGGAGGCTATATACAGTGGGTACGAGTACAGAGTCAATGTGGAGGCTATATACAGGGGGTACCGGTACTGAGTCAATGTGGAGGCTATATACAGGGTGTTACGGTACAGAGTCAATGTGGAGGCTATATACAGGGAGTACCGGTACAGAGTCAATGTGGAGGCTATATACAGGGGGCTACTGGTACAGAGTCAATGTGGAGGCTATATACAGGGGGTACCAGTACAGAGTCAATGTGGAGGCTATATACAGGGTGTTACGGTACAGAGTCAATGTGGAGGCTATATACAGGGTGTACCGGTACAGAGTCAATGTGGAGGCTATATACAGGGGGTACGAGTACAGAGTCAATGTGGAGACTATATACAGGGGGTACCGGTACAGAGTCAATGTGGAGGCTATATACAGGGTGTTACGGTACAGAGTCAATGTGGAGGCTATATACAGGGTGTTACGGTACAGAATCAATGTGGAGGCTATACACAGGGGGTACAGGTACAGAGTCAATGTGGAGGCTGATCCTAGCCATTCACCATGACAACATAAGGAAATAGAATGATCCTAGCCATTCACCATGACAACATAAGGAAATAGAATGATCCTAGCCATTCACCATGAAAACATAAGGAAATAGAATGATCCTAGCCATTCACCATGACAACATAAGGAAAAAGAATGGTCTACATGGAAAACAGAGGAATGATCCTAGCCATTCACCATGCCAACATAAGGAAATAGAATGATCCTAGCCATTCACCATGACAACATACGGAAATAGAATGATCCTAGCCATTCACCATGACAACATACGGAAATAGAATGATCCTAGCCATTCACCATGACAACATAAGGAAATATAATGGTCTACATGGAAAACAGAGGAATGATCCTAGCCATTCACCATGGCAACATAAGGAAAGATCACTCTGAAATATCATTGGAATAATATTATCAGAAGACTTTAAACCCAAATAACATGCAAGGAAAACACAAACCTAAAAACAACCTGAACCCAACTGAACTTTATACAAAACCTCAAACCTGGAAAGGCAAGTGGCCGTGACAACATCAGGAATGAATTGCTGAAACACAGTACTAATGAGATGCAGGCTGCCTTATTTAAACTATTCAACCTGGTTTAGGAGGACAGCTGCTTCCCCTTTATTTGGAACCAGCAGCTCATAACCCCCATATATATATAAAAGTGACAAATTAGACCCTAATAACTACAGGGAAATATGCGTCACCAGTAACATGGGGAAACTGTTCTGCTGTATTCTCAATGACCAAATATAGACCTTCCTCACACAACATAACGCTCTCAGAAAAAACACAATTTGTCTTTCTATCCAAACACAGAACAACAGATACACGTCCACACATTACACACACACTAATAAACCGGCATGTTCATCAGAACAACAGAGGAAAGGCATGTTTTGTTGATTTTTCAGAGTGCTTTTGATTCCATATGACATGATGGACTTTATGACAACACCCTCCACAGCAGCGTTGGGGGGAGGGGGGGGGGGACCAGGTTGGGGCGAGGAGAGGGACGGAAGCCCAGGTTGGGGCGAAGAGAGGGACGGAAGCCCAAGTTGGGGCGAGGAGAGGGACGGAAGCCCAAGTTGGGGCGAGGAGAGGGACGGAAGCCCAGGTTGGGGCGAGGAGAGGGACGGAAGCCCTGGTAGGGGCGAGGAGAGGGACGGAAGCCCAGGTTGGGGCGAGGAGAGGGACGGAAGCCCAGGTTGAGGCGAGGAGAGGGGCGGAAGCCCAGGTTGGGGCGAGGAGAGGGACGGAAGCCCAGGTTGGGGCGAGGAGAGGGACGGAAGACCAGGTAGGGGCGAGGAGAGGGACGGAAGCCCAGGTTGGGGCGAGGAGAGGGACGGAAGCCCAGGTTGGGGCGAGGAGAGGGGCGGAAGCCCAGGTTGGGGCGAGGAGAGGGACGGAAGCCCAGGTTGGGGCGAAGAGAGGGACGGAAGCCCAGGTTGGGGCGAAGAGAGGGACGGAAGGCCAGGTTGGGGCGAGGAGAGGGACGGAAGCCCAGGTTGGGGCGAGGAGAGGACGGAAGACCAGGTAGGGGCGAGAGAGGGACGGAAGCCCAGGTTGGGGCGAGGAGAGGGACGGAAGCCCAGGTTGGGGCGAGGAGAGGGACGGAAGCCCAGGTTGGGGCGAGGAGAGGGACGGAAGCCCAGGTAGGGGCGAGGAGAGGGACGGAAGCCCAGGTTGGGGCGAAGAGAGGGACGGAAGCCCAGGTTGGGGCGAGGAGAGGGACGGAAGCCCAGGTTGGGGCGAGGCGAGGGACGGAAGCCCAGGTTGGGGCGAGGCGAGGGACGGAAGCCCAGGTTGGGGCGAGGAGAGGGACGGAAGCCCAGGTTGGGGTGAGGAGAGGGACAGAAGCAAAACTGTTACATTGATGCTGTTGACCCGGATCACTGGTTGCCGCGGCTTTTGTGAGGCGATGGGTAATGATGCTTTGAGGGTAGCTGTTGTTAATGTGTGCAGAGTTGTTGACGAGCCCAGGTAGGGGCGAGGAGAGGGACGGAAGCTATACTGTTACATTGGGCTCGCGTCATAAAATGGATTTACTCAAACAACACATGTAGTATTAACTTATATGGGATAGGGGGCAGTATTTTCACGTCCGGATGAAAAGCGTGCCCAGAGTAAACTGCCTGCCACTCAGGCCCACATCCTAGGATATGCATAGTATTAGCATATTTGGATAGAAAACACTGAAGTTTCTAAAACTGTTTGAATGATGTCTGTGAGTATAACAGAACTCATATGGCAGGCGAAAACCTGAGAAACAAATCCCAACAGGAAGTGGGAAATCTGAGGTTTGTCGGTTTTCAACTCTTTGCTTATCCAAGATACAGTAGAAATGGGGTCATGTTGCACTGCCTAAGGCTTCCACTAGATGTCAACAGTCTTTAGAACCTTGTTTGATGCTTGCTTTTCGTCTGTACTTTCCGTTGGACTTGCACGCGCGTCGTGAGTTTAGATTGTGTACTAAACGCGTGAACAACAAGGAGGTATTTGGACTTAAATGATGGACTTTATCAAACAAATCAAACATTTACTGTGGAACTGGGATTCCTGGGAGTGCATTCTGATGAAGATCATCAAAGGTAAGTGAATATTTATAATGCTATTTCTGACTTCTGTTGACTCCAACATGGCTTTGTCTTTGGCTGATTTGTCGTCTGAGCGCCGCACTCAGATTATTGCACGGTTTTCTTTTTCCGCAAAGTTTTTTTAAATCGGACACAGCGGTTGCATTAACTTTTTATGGCTACAGGGGCAGTATTGAGTAGCTTGGATGAAAAGGTGCCCATTGTAAACGGCCAACTCCTCAGTCTCAGTTGCTAATATATGCATATTATTATTAGTATTGGATAGAAAACACTCTGAAGGTTCTAAAACGGTTTGAATTATGTCTGTGAGTATAACAGAACTCGTATTTCAGGCAAAAACCTGAGAAATTCCACTTCCTGTTTGTATTTTTTCTGGGAGTGGCAGATTTTCAACCAAGCTCTCATTGAAATTACAGCGAGATATGGATGGATTTTCACTTCCTACACCTTCCACTAGATGTCAACAGTCAATAGAACTTTGTCTGATGACTCTAATGTGAAGGGGGGTCGAATGAGACAGGAAATAGTCACTACTGCCACGAGTGGACCATGCTTTCACCATGCACGTTCACAGGGGAAGGACCTGCGTTCCACGGGTCATCTGAAGTCATTCTAATTCTCCGGTTGGAACGTTATTCAAGATATATGTAAACAACATTCTAAAGATTGATTCAGTACATCGTTTGACATGTTTCTAATGACTGGTATGGAACTTTTGGACATTTCGTCACGTTATAGTGGACGCGCTTTGTGACTTTGGAATTGTTTACCAAACGCGCAAACCAAAGTAGATAATTGGACATAAATAACGGACATTTTCAAACAAATCAAGCATTTATTGTGGACCTGGGATTCCTAGGAGTGCATTCTGATGAAGTTCATCAAAGGTAAGGAAACATTTATCATGTATTTTCTGGTTTCTGTTGACTCCGACATGGCGGCTAATTTGGCTTCTGTTCTGAGCTCCGTCTCAGATTATTGCATGGGTTGCTTTTTCCGTAAACCTTTTTTGAAATCTGACACAGCGGTTGCATTAAGGAGAGGTATATCTATAATTCCATGTGTATAACTTGTATTATCATTTATGATGAGTATTTCTGTTGAAATGATGTGGCTATGCAAAAGCCCTTGATGTTTTTGGAACTAGTGAATCTAATAAACCAATGTAAACTCAGATTTTTTTTATATAAATATGAACTTTATCAAACAAAACATGCATGTATTGTGTAAAATGAAGTCCTATGAGTGTCATCTGATGAAGATAATTCAAGGTTAGTGATTCATTTTATCTCTATTTCTGCTTTTTGTGAATGCTATATTTCGCTGGAAAATGGCTGTGCTTATTGTGGTTTGGTGGAGACCTAACATAATTGTTTGTAGTGCTTTTGCTGAAAAGCATATTTGAAATCGGACACTTTGGTGGGATTAACAATGAGAACAGCTTTAAAATGGCATGAGATGTTTGAGGAATGTTAATTATGAGATTTTTGATGTTTTGAAAATGGCGCCCTACACTTTGACTGGCTGTTGTCAAATCGCTCCCGTTAACAGGATTGCAGCCATAAGAAGTTAAGGAGAAGTGGATCTAAAATTCCACGTATAACACTTGTATTTTCATCAACATTTATGATGAGTATTTCTGTAAATTGATGTGGCTCTCTGCAAAATCACCGGATGTTTTGGAACTACTGAACGTAACGCGCCAATGTAACCTGAGATGTTTGGATATAAATATGAACTTTACCGAACAAAACATACATGTATTGTGTATCATGAAGTCCTATGAGTGTCATCTGATGAAGATCATCAAAGGTTAGTGATTCATTTTATCTCTATTTCTGCTTTTTGTGACTCCTCTCTTTGGCTGGAAAAAATGGCTGTGATTTTCTGTGACTTGGCTCTCACCTAACATAATCGTTTGGTTTGTTTACGTCGTAAAGCCTTTTTGAAATCGGACACTGGCTGGATTTACAACAAGTGTATCTTTAAAATGGTGTAAAATACATGTTTGTTTGAGAAGTTTTTATTATGGGATTCTGTTGTTTTGTATTTGGTGCCCTGCAATTTCATTGGCTGTTGACGAGGTGAGATGCTACCGTCCCACATACCCTAGAGAGGTTAAACTGACCAATAAAATAACTACGTTTTTTACACAAGGGCGAGGAGTGAGACAAGGGTGCAGTTTAAGTCCAACCCTGTTCAACATCTACATCAATGAATTATCAGTGTTTGTTATGCACGCCAGAATACCTGTCACCAACAGATCAATGTCTACCCAGATGACCTACTGTCGCCAGCAGATCCAGATCTACCCAGATGACCTACTGTCACCAAAAGATCAATGTCTACCCAGATGACCTACTGTCACCAACAGGTCAATGTCTACCCAGATGACCTACTGTCACCAACAGATCAATGTCTACCCAGATGACCTACTGTCACCAACAGATCAAGATCTACCCAGATGACCTACTGTCACCAACAGATCAAGATCTACCCAGATGACCTACTGTCACCAACAGATCAATGTCTACAGGAACAATTTAACATTCTTTAGGAATAAATTATCAACTGACCTTTTTTTTAAACTATGTTGTGATTTTCACAGGTATCAACAGACTCCTTCAATGGTTGAACACCCAAGATGGGACGCTGGTGGACTTGTCATTGAATGCACTAAAAGAAAAAGCCCACAAAGCATTTTACTACATAAAAAAGAACACATTCTCAATTTTTATTTTACCTTTATTTTACTAGGCAAGTCAGTTAAGAACAAATTCTTATTTTCAATGACGGCCTAGGAACAGTGGGTTAACTGCCTGTTCAGGGGCAGAACAACAGATTTGTACCTTGTCAGCTCGGGGATTCGAACTTGCAACCTTTCGGTTACTAGTCCAAAGCTCTAACCACTAGGCTACCCTGCCGCCTCAAAATGAAATATTCCAAATCTAGTTCAAAATATTCAATGGTGTAATTTTGTACTATATGGAAGCAAAGATTGAGGTCCAAACTGTAATTACGATTATACGCATTGGGAGAAAACCCCAATAGAAAATCTAGAAACAGAATTATTGTAAATATCCAAAAGACAGTACAAAATAATGCATGCAGAGCGGAACTCGTCCGATTCCCTTTAATTGTAAACATAAAGAAAAGGACACTAACATTTTGGCACCATTTAAAAAACAAAGTCCCAAAACATCCTTCAAAGCACTGGAAATCCAAGAGCTGAACCCCCGAAAAGAGTCTCGTATGTCAGCGGTGGAAAACACTATCATCCAAACACTATCATCCAAACACTATCATCCAAACACAATCATCCAAACACTATCATCCAAACACTATCATCCAAACACTATCATCCAAACACTATCATCCAAACACTATCATCCAAACACAATCATCCAAACACTATCATCCAAACACTATCAACCAAACACTATCATCCAAACACTATCATCCAAACACTATCATCCAAACACTATCAGATTGTTACAGTAAGATTGCACCTAAATCAACCATTTATCAGATCATCAAGAACTTCAAGGAGAGCTGTTCAACTGTTGTGACGAAGGCTTCAGGGAGACCAAGAAAGTCCAGCAAGCGCCAGGACCGTCTCCTAAAGTTGATTCAGCTGTGGGATCGGGGTACCACTAGTACAAAGCTTGCTCAGGAATGGCAGCAGGCAGGTGTGAGTACATCTGCACGCACAGTGAGGCGAAGAATTTTGGAGGATGGCCTGGTGTCAAGAAGGGCAGCAAGAAGCCAATTTTCTCCAGGAAAAACATCAGTGACAGACTGATATTCTGCAAAAGGTACAGGGATTGGACTTCTGAGGACTGGGGTAAAGTCATTTTCTCTGATGAATCCCCTTTCCCATTGTTTGGGGCATCTGGAAAAAAGCTTGTCCGGAGAAGACAAGGTGAGCTCTACCATCAGTCCTGTGTCATGCCAACAGTAAAGCATCCTGAGAACATTCATGTGTGGGGTTGCTTCACAGCCAAGGGACTGGGCTCACTCACAATGTTGCCTAAGAACACAGCCATGAATAAAGAATGGTACCAACACATCCTCCGAGAGCAACTTCTCCCAACCATCCAGGAACAGTTTGGTGACGAACAATGCCTTTTCCAGCATGATGGAACACCTCGCCATAAGGCAAAAGTGGTAACTAAGTGGCCAGGGGAACAAAACATTGATATTTTGGGTCCATGGCCAGGAAACGCCCCAGACCTTAATCCCATTGAGAACTTGTGGTCAATCCTCAAGAGGCAGGTGGACAATCAAAAACCCACAAACATCGATTATGCAAGAATGGGCTGTCATCAATCATTCTCAAAACTTTTGGCCACGACTGTATTTCATGACAATAAAGCAATCTGAATGTGAATTTGAGAGACAGGGAGACAGAGATGGAGACAGAACAAGGCAGAGAGAGACAGAGAGAATTCTGATTAATGTATCACCTCCAGCACACTCTGCTGTCCTTGTACACACCAAATAGATCAGAGAAAAAACAAGGGAGAATGAGACAGAGAGAGACCGAGAGAGAGAGATAGAGAGAGAGAATGAGAGAGACAGAGAGAGAGAGAGAGACAGACAGAGAGAGACAGACAGACAGAGAGAGAGAGACAGAGAGAGAGAGAGAGAGACAGACAGAGAGAGAGACAGACAGACAGAGAGAGAGAGACAGAGAGAGAGAGAGAGAGAGAGAGACAGAGAGAGAGAGAGAGAGAGAGAGAGAGGGAGAGAGAGAGACAGAGAGAGAGAGAGAGAGAGAGAGAGAGAGAGAGAGAGAGAGAGAGAGAGACAGAGAGAGACAGAGAGAGAGACAGAGAGAGACAGAGAGAGACAGAGAGAGAGACGGAGAGAGAGAGAGACAGAGAGACAGAGAGAGAGAGAGAGACAGAGAGAGAGAGAGAGAGAGACAGGGAGAGAGAGAGAGACAGGGAGTGAGATGGAGAGAGACAGAGAGAGAGAGACAGAGAGAGAGAGACAGAGAGAGAGAGAGAGAGAGAGAGAGAGAGAGAGAAAGAAAGGAGAGACAGAGAGAGACTCTCGCTGTGTCTGTCCGTGAGAGATCACCAACCCATTCATAGAGAACCATTTTGGACAAATTGGCGTCTAGCGGTTCGGCGTCGGGCCAGCAAACAAAAGGTCACCGGTTCAAATACCAGGGCAAGGCACTTAACCTAAATATGCTCCAGGGGCACTGCACTACTATGATTGAGCCTGTAAAACAACACCTATCATACTACTATGACTGACCCTGTAAAACAACACCTATCATACTACTATGACTGACAGATACATTTTCTATAAATAACAAGTCACAAGTTTTCTGAAAGGGACACTTTGGTATCTGTTTATGACCACCTGACAAAAGCTATTTTTTTTTACATTTTGTTTAGAAAAATGAGGAAAAGATGTGTGAGAGCTTTAAGACTGTATTAGTAGTCTATTATCATTGCGTTTACTTGATAGCTTCCTACACAAATAGCTAGCTAGAACAAAGTGTTAATAAGATAAATTCATTTAAAACAACACCTATCATACTACTATGACTGACCCTGTAAAACAACACCTATCATACTACTATGACTGACCCTGTAAAACAACACCTATCATACTACTATGACTGACCCTGTAAACAACACCTATCATACTACTATGACTGACCCTGTAAAACAACACCTATCATACTACTATGACTGACCCTGTAAAACAACACCTATCATACTACTATGACTGACCCTGTAAAACAACACCTATCATACTACTATGACTGACCCTGTACAACAACACCTATCATACTACTATGACTGACCCTGTAAAACAAAACCTATCATACTACTATGACTGACCCTGTAAAACAACACCTATCATACTACTATGACTGACCCTGTAAAACAACACCTATCATACTACTATGACTGACCCTGTAAAACAACACATTACACTGCACCTATCATACTACTATGACTGACCCTGTAAAGCCTGAAACACATCCACAGACAGGCAGTATACCAGAACAGTCTGAAACACATCCACAGACAGACAGTCTACCAGAACAGCCTGAAACACATCGACAGACAGACAGTCTACCAGAACAGCCTGAAACACATCCACAGACAGGTGGGTCTACCAGAACAGCCTGAAACACATCCACAGACAGACAGTCTACCAGAACAGCCTGAAACACATCCACAGACATACAGTCTACCAGAACAGCCCGAAACACATCCACAGACAGACAGTCTACCAGAACAGCCTGAAACACATCCACAGACAGGTTGGTCTACCAGAACAGCCTGAAACACATCCACAGACAGGCAGTCTACCAGAACAGCCTGAAACACATCCAGACAGACAGACAGTGAAACACATCCACAGACAGACAGTCTACCAGAACAGCCTGAAACACATCCACAGACAGACAGTCTACAGAACAGAACAGAAACACATCCACAGACAGACAGTCTACCAGAACAGCCTGAAACACATCCACAGACAGACAGTCTACCAGAACAGCCTGAAACACATCCACAGACAGCCTGAAACACATCCACAGACAGTCTACCAGAACAGCCTGAAACACATCCACAGACAGACAGTCTACCAGAACAGCCTGAAACACATCCACAGACAGACAGTCTACCAGGTCTATCCACAGACAGACAGTCTACCAGAAACACATCCACAGACAGACAGTCTACCAGAACAGCCTGAAACACATCCACAGACAGACAGTCTACCAGAACAGCCTGAAACACATCCACAGACAGACAGTCTACCAGAACAGCCTGAAACACATCCACAGACAGACAGTCTACCAGAACAGCCTGAAACACATCCACAGACATACAGTCTACCAGAACAGCCCGAAACACATCCACAGACAGACAGTCTACCAGAACAGCCTGAAACACATCCACAGACAGGTTGGTCTACCAGAACAGCCTGAAACACATCCACAGACAGACAGTCTACCAGAACAGCCTGAAACACATCCACAGACAGCCTGAAACACATCCACAGACAGACAGTCTACCAGAACAGCCTGAAACACATCCACAGACAGACAGTCTACCAGAACAGCCTGAAACACATCCAGACAGTCTACAGACAGTCATCCACAGACAGACAGTCTACCAGAACAGCCTGAAACACATCCACAGACATACAGTCTACCAGAACAGCCTGAAACACATCCACAGACAGACAGTCTACCAGAACAGCCTGAAACACATCCACAGACAGGTTGGTCTACCAGAACAGCCTGAAACACATCCACAGACAGACAGTCTACCAGAACAGCCTGAAACACATCCACAGACAGACAGTCTACCAGAACAGCCTGAAACACATCCACAGACAGACAGTCTACCAGAACAGCCTGAAACACATCCACAGACAGACAGTCTACCAGAACAGCCTGAAACACATCCACAGACAGACAGTCTACCAGAACAGCCTGAAACACATCCACAGACAGGCAGTCTACCAGAACAGCCTGAAACACATCCACAGACAGACAGCCTGAAACACATCCACAGACAGGTGGGTCTACCAGAACAGCCTGAAACACATCCACAGACAGACAGTCTACCAGAACAGCCTGAAACACATCCACAGACAGACAGTCTACCAGAACAGCCTGAAACACATCCACAGACAGACAGTCTACCAGAACAGCCTGAAACACATCCACAGACAGACAGTCTACCAGAACAGCCTGAAACACATCCACAGACATACAGTCTACCAGAACAGCCCGAAACACATCCACAGACAGACAGTCTACCAGAACAGCCTGAAACACATCCACAGACAGGTTGGTCTACCAGAACAGCCTGAAACACATCCACAACACATCCACAGACAGACAGTCTACCAGAACAGCCTGAAACACATCCACAGACAGACAGTCTACCAGAACAGCCTGAAACACATCCACAGACAGACAGTCTACCAGAACAGCCTGAAACACATCCACAGACAGACAGTCTACCAGAACAGCCTGAAACACATCCACAGACAGACAGTCTACCAGAACAGCCTGAAACACATCCACAGACAGACACAGTCTACCAGAACAGCCTGAAACACATCCACAGACAGCCTGAAACACATCCACAGACAGACAGTCTACCAGAACAGCCTGAAACACATCCACAGACAGACAGTCTACCAGAACAGCCTGAAACACATCCACAGACAGACAGTCTACCAGAACAGCCTGAAACACATCCACAGACAGACACATCCACAGACAGACAGCCTGAAACACATCCACAGACAGTCTACCAGAACAGCCTGAAACACATCCACAGACAGACAGTCTACCAGAACAGCCTGAAACACATCCACAGACAGACAGTCTACCAGAACAGCCTGAAACACATCCACAGACAGACAGTCTACCAGAACAGCCTGAAACACATCCACAGACAGACAGTCTACCAGAACAGCCTGAAACACATCCACAGACAGACAGTCTACCAGAACAGCCTGAAACACATCCACAGACAGACAGTCTACCAGAACAGCCTGAAACACATCCACAGACAGACAGTCTACCAGAACAGCCTGAAACACATCCACAGACAGACAGTCTACCAGAACAGCCTGAAACACATCCACAGACAGACAGTCTACCAGAACAGCCTGAAACACATCCACAGACAGACAGTCTACCAGAACAGCCTGAAACACATCCACAGACAGACAGTCTACCAGAACAGCCTGAAACACATCCACAGACAGACAGTCTACCAGAACAGCCTGAAACACATCCACAGACAGACAGTCTACCAGAACAGCCTGAAACACATCCACAGACAGACAGTCTACCAGAACAGCCTGAAACACATCCACAGACACAGAACAGCCTGAAACACATCCACAGACAGACAGTCTACCAGAACAGCCTGAAACACATCCACAGACAGACAGTCTACCAGAACAGCCTGAAACACATCCACAGACAGACAGTCTACCAGAACAGCCTGAAACACATCCACAGACAGACAGTCTACCAGAACAGCCTGAAACACATCCACAGACAGACAGTCTACCAGAACAGCCTGAAACACATCCACAGACAGACAGTCTACCAGAACAGCCTGAAACACATCCACAGACAGGTGGGTCTACCAGAACAGCCTGAAACACATCCACAGACAGGTTGGTCTACCAGAACAGCCTGAAACACATCCACAGACAGACAGTCTACCAGAACAGCCTGAAACACATCCACAGACAGACAGTCTACCAGAACAGCCTGAAACACATCCACAGACAGACAGTCTACCAGAACAGCCTGAAACACATCCACAACACATCCAGAACAGACAGACAGTCTACCAGAACAGCCTGAAACACATCCACAGACAGGCAGTCCAGAACAGCCTGACACAGACAGAACAGCCTGAAACACATCCACAGACAGACAGTCTACCAGAACAGCCTGAAACACATCCACAGACAGACAGTCTACCAGAACAGCCTGAAACACATCCACAGACAGACAGTCTACCAGAACAGCCTGAAACACATCCACAGACAGACAGTCTACCAGAACAGCCTGAAACACATCCACAGACAGACAGTCTACCAGAACAGCCTGAAACACATCCACAGACAGACAGTCTACCAGAACAGCCTGAAACACATCCACAGACAGACAGTCTACCAGAACAGCCTGAAACACATCCACAGACAGACAGTCTACCAGAACAGCCTGAAACACATCCACAGACAGACAGTCTACCAGAACAGCCTGAAACACATCCACAGACAGACAGTCTACCAGAACAGCCTGAAACACATCCACAGACAGACAGGAAACACATCCACAGACAGACAGTCTACCAGAACAGCCTGAAACACATCCACAGACAGACAGTCTACCAGAACAGCCTGAAACACATCCACAGACAGACAGTCTACCAGAACAGCCTGAAACACATCCACAGACAGGCAGTCTACCAGAACAGCCTGAAACACATCCACAGACAGACAGCCTGAAACACATCCACAGACAGGTGGGTCTACCAGAACAGCCTGAAACACATCCACAGACAGACAGTCTACCAGAACAGCCTGAAACACATCCACAGACAGACAGTCTACCAGAACAGCCTGAAACACATCCACAGACAGGCAGTCTACCAGAACAGCCTGAAACACATCCACAGACAGACAGCCTGAAACACATCCACAGACAGGTGGGTCTACCAGAACAGCCTGAAACACATCCACAGACAGACAGTCTACCAGAACAGCCTGAAACACATCCACAGACAGACAGTCTACCAGAACAGCCTGAAACACATCCACAGACAGGTGGGCCTGAAACACATCCACAGACAGACAGTCTACCAGAACAGCCTGAAACACATCCACAGACAGACAGTCTACCAGAACAGCCTGAAACACATCCACAGACAGACAGTCTACCAGAACAGCCTGAAACACATCCACAGACATACAGTCTACCAGAACAGCCTGAAACACATCCACAGACAGACAGACATTCTCACTGTTTTACTAACCTTGCTATGGAACTATAGTGGATGTGTAACTAGGTCAACCCAATACAACTCGACTTGGTGTGAAAAAGGGTCATGAGGTCTAAAGGCAGACACATATAAAACACTATGAACCCAGAAACTAGCAGCACTATGAACCCAGAAACTAGCTGCACTATGAACCCAGCAGCACTATGAACCCAGCAGCACTATGAACCCAGAAACTAGCTGCACTATGAACCCAGAAACTAGCTGTACTATGAACCCAGAAACTAGCTGTACTATGAACCCAGAAACTAGCTGCACTATGAACCCAGAAACTAGCTGCACTATGAACCCAGAAACTAGCTGCACTATGAACCCAGAAACTAGATGAACTATGAACCCAGAAACTAGATGAACTATGAACCCAGCAGCATTATGAACCCAGAAACTATCTGCATTATGAACCCAGAAACTAGCTGCACTATGAACCCAGAAACTATCTGCACTATGAACCCAGAAACTATCTGCACTATGAACCCAGCAGCACTATAAACCCAGAAACTAGCTGCACATGAACCCAGAAACTAGCTGCACTATGAACCCAGCAGCACTATGAACCCAGAAACTAGCTGCACTATGAACCCAGCAGCACTATGAACCCAGAAACTAGCTGCACTATGAACCCATCAGCACTATGAACCCAGAAACTAGCTGCACTATGAACCCAGCAGCACTATGAACCCAGAAACTAGCTGCACTATGAACCCAGAAACTAGCAGCACTATGAACCCAGAAACTAGCAGCACTATGAACCCAGAAACTAGCTGCACTATGAACCCAGAAACTAGCTGCACTATGAACCCAGAAACTAGCTGTACAATGAACCCATGATGGACTAACATATCACTACCGGGTCAATAACGATGGACTAATATATCACTACCGGGTCAATAATGATGGACTAACATATCACTACCGGGCCAATAACGATGGACTAACATATCACTACCGGGTCAATAATGATGGACTAACATATCACTACCGGGTCAATAATGATGGACTAACATATCACTACCGGGTCAATAATGATGGACTAACATATCACTACCGGGTCAATAATGATGGACTAACATATCACTACCGGGTCAATAATGATGGACTAACATATCACTACCGGGTCAATAAAAATACATTAATTAAGCCATCACAGTCTAGGCAGTAGTGAAGGGAGGAGGAAATTGGAGAGAGATGGAGAGAGAGAAAAAGACAGAGTGAGACAGATAGCCTAATGTGGGGGAGACTGGGGGAGGAGGAGGGAGACTGGGGGAGGAGGAGGAGGGAGACTGGGGGAGGAGAAGGAGGGAGACTGGGGGAGAAGGAGGGAGACTGGAGGAGGTGTAGGAGAAGGAGGGAGACTGGGGGAGGAGGAGGAGGGAGACTGGATGAGGAGGGAGACTGGGGAGGAGGAGGGAGACTGGGGGAGGAGGAGGGAGACTGTGGGAGGAGGGGTAGAAGGAGGGAGACTGGGGGAGGAGGGGTAGAAGGAGGGAGACTGGGGGAGGTGGAGGAGAAGGAGGGAGACTGGGGGAGGAGGGAGACTGGGGGAGGAGGAGGGAGACTGGGGGAGGGGTAGAAGGAGGGAGACTGGGGGGGAGGAGGAGGAGGAGGGAGACTGGGGGAGGAGGAGGGAGACTGGGTGAGGAGGAGGGAGACGGGGAGGAGGAGGGAGACTGGGGGAGGTGGAGGGAGACTGGGGGAGGAGGGGGAGACTGGGGGAGGAGGAGGGAGACTGGGGGAGGAGGAGGGAGACGGGGAGGAGGAGGGAGACTGGGGGAGGAGGAGGGAGACGGTCTTCATTTTATCTTGGGTTTATAGTTTCATTCTCCTCCAGCCTCCAGGAATCAGTATCATAAAAACACCTGTGTTAGCGAAGAGCAGCAAACAATTTCCTGGATAATTTAACAAAGATGTGATCCATTATTTGGTGTGTCTGTCTGTCTGTCTGTCTGTCTGTCTGTCTGTCTGTCTGTCTGTCTGTCTGTCTGTCTGTCTGTCTGTCTGTCTGTCTGTCTGTCTGTCTGTCTGTCTGTCTGTCTGTCTGTCTGTCTGTCTGTCTGTCTGTCTGTCTGTGTGTGTGTGTGTGTGTGTGTCTGTCTGTCTGTCTGTCTGTCTGTCTGTCTGTCTGTGTGTGTGTGTGTGTGTGTGTGTGTGTGTGTGTGTGTGTGTGTGTCGTTCGTACAAAAGCCAACTTCAACCAGCTAAACCCTGGCTTTGGTTGGCTATGATTCAACAGTGAACTGCAGAGAGGTGACAGAGAGGCAGACTTCTGTTACCATTATGCTTCATGCAATCTGGATTTTCAAAAAGGGAACACTTGCATAACAGTAAGTAGCCTGATGTTCACCCTGTAGAGCTAACAGACATCTCTCCCCCTACACACACCCTCCCTACCTACAGGCTGTCTCGATCACTCTGTCACAGGCAGGATTGTCCTATGAGACAGAGGCTGGGGCTGCGTTAGATGGGGCTGAGATAGGGTTAGATGGGGCTGGGTTAGATGGGGCTGATTTAGATGGGGCTGAGATAGGGTTAGATGGGGCTGGGTTAGATGGGGCTGGTTTAGATGGGGCTGAGATAGCGTTAGATGGGACTGGGTTAGATGGGGCTGGGATAGGGTTAGATGGGGCTGGGTTAGATGGGGCTGGGATAGGGTTAGATGGGGCTGGTTTAGATGGGGCTGAGATAGCGTTAGATGGGGCTGGGTTAGATGGGGCTGAGATAGGGTTAGATGGGGCTGGGTTAGATGGGGCTGGTTTAGATGGGGCTGAGATAGGGTTAGATGGGGCTGGGTTAGATGGGGCTGAGATAGGGTTAGATGGGGCTGGTTTAGATGGGGCTGAGATAGCGTTAGATGGGGCTGGGTTAGGGTTAGATGGGGCTGGTTTAGATGGGGCTGGGATAGCGTTAGATGGGACTGGGTTAGATGGGGCTGAGATAGGGTTAGATGGGGCTGGTTTAGATGGGGCTGAGATAGCGTTAGATGGGGCTGGGTTAGATGGGGCTGAGATAGGGTTAGATGGGGCTGGGTTAGATGGGGCTGGTTTAGATGGGGCTGAGATAGCGTTAGATGGGACTGGGTTAGAAGGGGCTGAGATAGGGTTAGATGGGGCTGGTTTAGATGGGGCTGAGATAGCGTTAGATGGGGCTGGGTTAGATGGGGCTGAGATAGCGTTAGATGGGGCTGGGTTAGATGGGGCTGGTTTAGGGTTAGATGGGGCTGGGTTAGGGTTAGATGGGGCTGGGTTAGATGGGGCTGGGATAGGGTTAGATGGGGCTGGGTTAGATGGGGCTGGGATAGGGTTAGATGGGGCTGGGTTAGATGGGGCTGGGATAGGGTTAGATGGGGCTGGGTTAGATGGGGCTGGTTTAGATGGGGCTGAGATAGGGTTAGATGGGGCTGGGTTAGATGGGGCTGAGATAGGGTTAGATGGGGCTGGGTTAGATGGGGCTGGTTTAGATGGGGCTGAGATAGCGTTAGATGGGGCTGGGTTAGATGGGGCTGGTTTAGGGTTAGATGGGGCTGGGTTAGGGTTAGATGGGGCTGGGTTAGATGGGGCTGGGATAGGGTTAGATGGGGCTGGGATAGGGTTAGATGGGGCTGGGTTAGATGGGGCTGGGATAGATGGGGCTGAGATAGGGTTAGATGGGGCTGGTTTAGGGTTAGATGGGGCTGAGATAGGGTTAGATGGGGCTGGGTTAGATGGGGCTGCGTTAGATGGGGCTGGTCTGTCTACAGCCTGGTGTTACAGCGCCGGGGCAGAGGTACACGCTGATAATATATAAGCAGCTTTCATTACATCTCTCTCTCTCTCTCTCTCTCTTTCCATCTCTCTCTCTCTTTCACTCTCTGTCTCTCTCTCTCTTTCCATCTCTCTCTCTCTTTCACTCTCTGTCTCTCTCTATCTCTCTCTCTCTATAGCTGAAAAAGGCTTTGATATACACGGATTTATACTGATTTATACTGATTTATACTGATATATAGTGATTTATACTGATAGATACTGATATATACTGATATATACTGATTTATACTGATAGATACTGATATATACTGATTTATACTGGTTTATACTGATATATACTGATTTATACTGATAGATACTGATATATAGTGATTTATACTGATAGATACTGATATATAGTGATTTATACTGATATATACTGATAGATACTGATATATACTGATTTATACTGGTTTATACTGATATATACTGATTTATACTGATTTATACTGATTTATAAGGCCATATTGAGTAAAATGCAATTTTTCTCTGTTCTGTATAAAAAAAAATCAGGTCAGTAAATAAATATAAATTACAGTCCAATTCTCATTAACTTCTGACAGTGCCAAGACATAGAACTGTTCATGGAAATAGTTTTAGTTACTCAGCTCCGTGGTCCTGGAATTCTCTTAGTTACTCAGCTCCGTGGTCCTGGAATTCTCTTAGTTACTCAGCTCCGTGGTCCTGGAATTCTCTTAGTTACTCAGCTCCGTGGTCCTGGAATTCTCTTAGTTACTCAGCTCCGTGGTCCTGGAATTCTCTTAGTTACTCAGCTCCGTGGTCCTGGAATTCTCTTAGTTACTCAGCTCCGTGGTCCTGGAATTCTCTTAGTTACTCAGCTCCGTGGTCCTGGAATTCTCTTAGTTACTCAGCAGAATTCTCTTAGTTACTCAGCTCCGTGGTCCTGGAATTCCTAGTTACTCAATGGTCCTGAATTCTCTTAGTTACTCAGCTCCGTGGCCCTGGAATTCTCTTAGTTACTCAGCTCCGTGGTCCTGGAATTCTCTTAGTTACTCAGCTCCGTGGTCCTGGAATTCTCTTAGTTACTCAGCTCCGTGGTCCTGGAATTCTCTTAGTTACTCAGCTCCGTGGTCCTGGAATTCTCTTAGTTACTCAGCTCCGTGGTCCTGGAATTCTCTCCCGAGCATTTTAACATTCGATGATTTAGTCACGTTGGTGGAGTTTAAACACTTGATCAATGTAAATATCATATAAGAGTGTAATTGTCTTCAGGACGGCTGTTTTTTAGTTAGATTTAGTTAGTGTTTCTTTATGTAACATGTCATTGTTGTACTGTATGTATGTCTTCTGTTTTTATCAATGTTGTGTTCGTGTATGTAAGTTGTTTTGTCTGAATCTTTGTGCCTGCCCCCCCTCCCTCCATCTCTCCATCCCTCCCTCTCTCCATCCCTCCTCCATCCCTCTCTCCATCCCTCCCTCTCTCCATCCCTTCCTCTCTCCACCCCTCTCTCCATCCCTCCCCCTCCATCCCTCCTCCCATCTCTCCCTCTCCCCTCCCTCCCTCCCCCTCTCTCCCTCTCTCCCCTCCTCTCTCTCTCCATCCCTCCATCTCTCCATCTCTCCCTCCATCCCTCCCTCCACCCTCCCCCTCCTCCTCCCTCCCTCCCTCCCTCCCTCCCTCCCTCCCTCCCCTCCTTCTCTCTCTCCGTCCATCCCACTCTCCCTCCACCCCTTCCTCTCTCCTCCCATCCCTCCCTCCCTCTCTCCTCCCTTCCCTCCCTCTCTCCCCTCCTTCTCTCCTCCCTCTCTCCCCCTCCCTCTCCCTCTCCCCCTCCCCCTTCCTCCAGTGACTTTTTTTTTCCTTCTTTTTAGGTTGGAGAAAATAGCTACACCTGTAAGATGTTAAAGTATGTTGACCCAGCGTTTGAAACGATTCATTAAGCTTTTAAACTGCAGAGAATTCTCAGAGATCTTCCCTTCAGATGTTTCCCCCTGGCTCCAACCAAATGGCATATCAAGTTCAGGAAATTAGCCAGTTCCTGTTGGGGGAAGGGGGGAAGAGAGGGAAAGAGCTGAAAGAGAGATAGGAGAGAGCTGAGAGAGAGGGGGAGCTGAAGAGGGAGAGAGAGAGAGAGACAGACAGACAGAGAGAGAGCGAGAGAGTGGGGGGAAAGAAAGAAAAAAAAAAGAAAAAAGAAACATCTTCTCTTGATTTGAGAGAGAGGGGGAGGTGAAAGAGAGAGAGAGAGGGCGGAGAGGTGAAAGAGGGATAAGAGCGTCTGCTAAATGACTTAAATGTAAATGTAATGTAAAGAGAGAGAGAGAGAGATAGGGGGAGAGAGAGAGGGGGTGAGGTGAAAGAGAGAGAGAGAGAGAGAGAGAGAGAGAGAGAGAGGGGAGAGGTGAAAGAGAGAGAGAGGGAGAGAGGTGAAAGGTGAAAGAGAGAGAGAGAGACAGAGAGAGAGAGAGGGAGGGGACAAGGGGGTTAGGTGAAAGATAGAGGGGGGGAAGAGAGAACAAAAGCAAAGTCTTCTCTTGATTGGAATTTTTTAAAAGCTGCTGACTCAAGTCTGCTGTACAAACTGAAACAATGAGTTGAAAACAGGCAATAAACACTGATTTCTTCCATCGGGGCCAAAGGGGGTGAGACAGGGATGCAGTTTAAGCCCCACCCTATTCAATTGTTTTTTTGAATTGACGAGGGCACTTCAACATTCTGCAGCACTCGGCCTCACCCTACTAGAATCTGAAGTCAAATGTTTGCTGATGATCTGGTGCTTCTGTCACCAACCAAGGAGGTGCCGATGACGTGTCAGAGGGGTTGAAGGTTTCCTTTTCTGGTCCCTGACAGTGTTCCACAACAAAGGCATAAACATCAACACCACAGGTAACTTCCACAAAGCTGTGAACGAAGGGCCTTCTAGGACATCAAAAGAAACATAAAATTCAACATACCAATTAGGATCTGGCTAAAAATGCTTGAATCGGTTATAGAACCCATTGCCCTTTATGGTTGTGAGGTCTGGGGTCCGCTCACCAACCAAGACTTCACCAAATGGGACAAACACCAAATTGAGACTCTGCATGCAGAATTCTGCAAAAATATCCTCTGTGTACAAGGTAAAACACCAAATAATGCAGAGCAGAATTAGGCCGATACCCGCTAATTATCAAAATCCAGAAAAGAGATGTTAAATTCTTCAATCACCTAAAAGGAAGTGATTCCCAAACCTTACATAACAAAGCCATCACCTACAGAGAGATGAACCTGGAGAAGAGTCCCCTACGCAAGCTGGTCCTGGGAATCTGTTCACAAACACAAACACACCCCACAGAGCCCCAGGACAGCAACACAATTAGACCCAACCAAATCATGAGAAAACAAAAAGATAATTATTTGACACATTGGAAAGAATTAACAAAAAAACAGAGCAAACTAGAATGCTATTTGGCCCCAAACAGAGAGTACACAGTGGCAGAATACCTGACCACGGTGACTGACCCAAACTTAAGGAAAGCTTTGACTATGTACAGACTCAGTGAGCATAACCTTGCTATTGAGAAAGGCCACCGTAGGCAGACCTGGCTCTCAAGAGAAGACTAGAAGGCTAGAAAAGGGCAACCAGTGAAGAACAAACATGATTTAGCTTCAACCTACAGTTGAAGTCGCAAGTTTACATACACTTAGATTGGAGTCATTAAAACTCGTTTTTCAACCACAACACAAATTTCTTGTTAACAAACTATAGTTTTTCCAAGTTGGTTAGGACATCTACTTTGTGCATGACACAAGTCATTTTTCCAACAATTGTTTACAGACAGATTATTTCACTTGCAATTCACTGTATCACAATTCCAGTGAGTCAGTAGTTTATATACACTAAGTTGATTGTGCCTTTAAACAGCATAGAAAATTCCAGAAAATTATGTCATGGATTTAGAAGCTTCTGATAGGCTAATTGACATCATTTGATTCTACCTGTGGATGTATTTCATTACCTTCAAACCCAGTGCCTCTTTGCTTGACATCATGGAAAAATCAAAAGAAATCAGCCAAGACCTCAGAAAAGAAATTGTAGATCTCCACAAGTCTGGTTTATCCTTGGGAGCTATTTCCAAATGCCTGAAGGTACTACCACGTTCATCTGTACAAACAATAGTACGCAAGTATAAACACCATGGGACCACGCAGCCGTCATACCGCTCAGGAAGGAGACGCATTCTGTCTTCTAGAGATGAAAGTACTTTAGTGCGAAAAGTGAAAATCAATGTGGAAAGCTACCTGTAACGTTTTATTTAAGTTAAACGATTTAAAGGCAATGCTACCAAATACTAATTGAGTGTATGTAAACTTCTGACCCACTGGGGATGTGATGAAAGAAATAAAAGCTGAAATAAATCATTCTCTCTACGATTATTCTGACATTTCACATTCTTAAAATAAAGTGGTGATCCGAACTGACCTAAGACAGGGTATATTTACTAGGATTAAATGTCAGGAATTGTGAAAAACTGAGTTTAAATGTATTTGGCTAAAGTGTATGTAAACTTCTGACTTCAACAGGATATTTATGTTTATTTTTTTTCCCTTTTGTACTTTAACTATTTGCACATCGTTACATCACGATATATACTGAGAGAGCGCGAGAGAGGGCTACAGAGAGAGACAGAGAGAGAGAGAGAGGGGGAAGGGAGACAGAAAGACAGAAAGACAGACAGACAGAGAGAGAGCGAAACAGAGACAGAGAGACAGACAGAGAGAGGGGGAGAGAGGGGGAGAGAGAGACAGAGACACAGAGAGACAGAGACACAGAGAGACAGACAGAGTGACAGAGACACAGACAGAGAGACAGAAAGAGAGAGGGGGGGAGAGAGAGACAGAGACACAGAGAGAGAGACAGGGAGAGGGGGGGAGAGAGAGAGAGAGAGAGAGAGAGAGAGAGAGAGAGAGAGAGAGAGAGAAAGACAATTATGTAGAGAGAGAAGCTAATTAAGCCAAATTCTACAACCACCAATACCTCAGCCCTGCTGAACAAATGCAGGGTCCAAACTCACAGAGATCCATCTCCCATCGTTCCCATAGACTGAAATGTTTTGACAACTTAGTGCCCTTCAATCATGTTCCATTTTGGACCAAGCTCCTTGGTCAGAGCACAATGTACAATATCACAGCAATATCACAGCGACCTTATGACAGAGGCTGGTCTATTCCTGACTCCCTACACAGCATGGGACTGGATGGAACCTCTCCCAAACAGATTGATCCTGACTTTGTAACACAGTTGTGTGTGTGACCTCCTCAATCGTTAGGTCACTTAATATCCTCCAGTCTGATTGGTGCAGGGGTCTGCTGGGAAGGACGGGGGCTCCAGTCCATATACACACACACACACACACACGACGAACCAATCAACACCGCCTTATCATAGTGCCATAGAAAACAACCACCAAGCAGGAAGCAGGAAACAGCCCAAACGACCATCGGACACTCCACCTCTTCATGAACCCTCTATCAACAGAGACCATCTGTAAATAGAGGTTCTATCAACAGAGACCATCTGTAAATAGAGGTTATATCAACAGAGACCATCTGTAAATAGAGGTTCTATCAACAGAGACCATCTGTAAATAGAGATTCTATCAACAGATACCATCTGTAAATAGAGGTTCTATCAACAGAGACCATCTGTAAATATAGGTTCTATCAACAGAGACCATCTGTAAATATAGGATCTATCAACAGAGACCATCTGTAAATAGAGGTTCTATCAACAGAGACCATCTCTAAATAGAGGTTCTATCAACAGAGACCATCTGTAAATAGAGGTTATTATCAACAGAGACCATCTGCATATAGAGGTTCTATCAACAGAGACCATCTGTATATAGAGGTTCTATGAACAGAGACCATCTGCATATAGAGGTTCTATCAACAGAGACCATCTGCATATAGAGATTCTATCAACAGAGACCATCTGCATATAGAGGTTCTATGAACAGAGACTATCTGCATATAGAGGTTCGGTTCTATCAACAGAGACCATCTGTAAATAGAGGTTATTATCAACAGAGACCATCTGCATATAGAGGTTCTATCAACAGAGACCATCTGTAAATAGAGGTTATTATCAACAGAGACCATCTGCATATAGAGGTTCTATCAACAGAGACCATCTGTATATAGAGGTTCTATGAACAGAAACCATCTGCATATAGAGGTTCTATCAACAGAGACCATCTGCATATATAGATTATATCAACAGAGACCATCTGCATATAGAGGTTCTATCAACAGAGACCATCTGTATATAGAGTTTCTATGAACAGAGACTACCTGCATATAGAGGTTTGGTTCTATCAACAGAGACCATCTGTAAATAGAGGTTATTATCAACAGAGACCATCTGCATATAGAGGTTCTATCAACAGAGACCATCTGCATATAGAGGTTATATCAACAGACCATCTGCATATAGAGGTTCTATCAACAGAGACCATCTGTTAATAGAGGTTCTATCAACAGAGACCATCTGCAAATAGAGGTTCTATCAACAGAGACCATCTGTAAATATAGGTTCTATCAACAGAGACCATCTGTAAATAGAGGTTCTATCAACAGAGACCATCTGTAAATAGAGGTTCTATCAACAGAGACCATCTGTAAATAGAGGTTATTATCAACAGAGACCATCTGCATATAGAGGTTCTATCAACAGAGACCATCTGTATATAGAGGTTCTATGAACAGAGACCATCTGCATATAGAGGTTCTATCAACAGAGACCATCTGCATATAGAGATTCTATCAACAGAGACCATCTGCATATAGAGGTTCTATGAACAGAGACTATCTGCATATAGAGGTTCGGTTCTATCAACAGAGACCATCTGTAAATAGAGGTTATTATCAACAGAGACCATCTGCATATAGAGGTTCTATCAACAGAGACCATCTGTAAATAGAGGTTATTATCAACAGAGACCATCTGCATATAGAGGTTCTATCAACAGAGACCATCTGTATATAGAGGTTCTATGAACAGAGACCATCTGCATATAGAGGTTATATCAACAGAGACCATCTGCATATAGAGATTATATCAACAGAGACCATCTGCATATAGAGGTTCTATCAACAGAGACCATCTGTATATAGAGTTTCTATGAACAGAGACTACCTGCATATAGAGGTTCGGTTCTATCAACAGTGACCATCTGTAAATAGAGGTTATTATCAACAGAGACCATCTGCATATAGAGGTTCTATCAACAGAGACCATCTGCATATAGAGGTTATATCAACAGACCATCTGCATATAGAGGTTCTATCAACAGAGACCATCTGTTAATAGAGGTTCTATCAACAGAGACCATCTGTAAATAGAGGTTCTATCAACAGAGACCATCTGCATATAGAGGTTCTATCAACAGAGACCATCTGTTAATAGAGGTTCTATCAACAGAGACCATCTGTAAATAGAGGTTCTATCAACAGAGATCATCTGTATATAGAGGTTCTATCAACAGAGACCATCTGTATATAGATGTTCTATCAACATAGACCATCTGCAAAGGAAAGAAGGTGAACGCACCAATTTGTAAGTCGCTCTGGATAAGAGCGTCTGCTAAATGACTTAAATGTAAATGTATATACTTTCTGAAGACACTGTATCTCTTTATGCTTTACTTCAGGAATACTTCAGGAAAACATCAGGAATAATTCAGGAAAACTTCAGGAAAACTACAGGAAAACTTCAGGAATACTTCAGGAAAACTACAGGAAAACATCAGGAATACTTCAGGAAAACATCAGGAATACTTCAGGAAAACATCAGGAATACTTCAGGAATACTTCAGGAAAACTTCAGGAACACAAATGTAATCACTTGGACACGATTTGCTGGTGTTTTTACAGTCTTGTATGTCCAACAATTAAAAACAAAAACATTTATTTCACTCTGAAAACTTGCAGGGGACAAATAAAATCCCCCGCGGGCCCTCCTCCAATCTGCACCTCCTATCTGCTTCCCAGAAGGTGGGGCTTACCAAACATGGCAAAGGGCCAGGGTTACAGTGTTTTGAGATTTCCGCCTTGGGCTGTCTCTGGGTAAGTAGCTTACAGAGGAGCATCAACAAGCAGCGGCTTTGTAGACGGAGCATGGAGCTTGTTAAGTTAGTCTCACAGGCTGCGTACCAAACAGGACCCTATTCCCTATGGGCGCTGGTCTAAAGTAGTGCACCCTATTCCCTATGGGCCCTGGTCTAAATTAGTGCACCCTATTGCCTATGGGCCCTGGTCTAAATTAGTGCACCCTATTCCCTATGGGCCCTGGTCTAAATTAGTGCACCCTATTCCCTATGGGCCCTGGTCAAATGTAGTGCACCCTATTCCCTATGGGCCTCGGTCAAATGTAGTGCACCCTATTCCATATGGGCCCTGGTATAAAGTAGTGCACCCTATTCCCTATGGGCCCTGGTATAAAGTAGTGCACCCTATTCCCTATGGGCCCTGGTATAAAGTAGGGAACTATAAAGTGAATAGAATGATAGTTAAACTCAGTTGCATTTATTTGACAAATGGCTCAGATGGTTGGTGCCTCCTGTTTCCAAGATGGAATCCTCTCCCAATACTTCCTCGTCCCTCCCCGTTGGTCCCTTCTCCCACTAGCCCCTCCCCGTTGGTCCCCCCCCTCCCTCCTCCCCTTTGGTCCCTTCACCCACTAGCCCCTCCCCTTTGGTCCCTTCTCCCACTAGCCCTTCCCCGTTGGTCCCCTCCCACCCCCCTGGTCCCTCTCCCCCACTACCCCTCACCCACAGCCCCTCCCCAAACTCCCCGTTGGTCCCCTCCCTCCTCCCCTTTGGTCCCTTCACCCACTAGCCCCTCCCCTTTGGTCCCTTCTCCCACTAGCCCCTCCCCGTTGGTCCCCTCCCCGTTGGTCTCCCCCACTACTCCCTCATCCCTCCCCGTTGCCCCCCACTACTCCCACGCCCCTCCCCATTGTCTCCCCCCACTACTCCCTCATCCCTCCCCGTTGCCCCCCACTACTCCCACGCCCTCCCCATTGTCTCCCCCCACTACTCCCTCATCCCTCCCCGTTGCCTCCCCCCACTACTCCCACGCCCCTCCCCATTGTCCCTCCCCACTACTCCCTCGTCCATCCCCTGGTCCCCTCCCCCACTACTCCCACGTCCCTCCCCGTTGGTCCCCTCCCTCACTACTCCCTCGTCCTTACCCGTTGGTCCCCTCCCCCACTACTCCCACGTCCCTCCCCATTGGTCC
This sequence comes from Oncorhynchus nerka, assembly GCF_034236695.1. Taxonomy (NCBI): domain Eukaryota; kingdom Metazoa; phylum Chordata; class Actinopteri; order Salmoniformes; family Salmonidae; genus Oncorhynchus; species Oncorhynchus nerka. The sequence continues at coordinate 6,118,070 of NC_088418.1, read as the reverse complement.
CTTCCCGCACTACTCCCTCGTCCCTCCCTGTTGGTCCCCCACCCCTACTCCCTCATCCATCCCCCTGGTCCCCTCCCCCACTACTCCCTCGTCCATCCCCCTGGTCCCCTCCCCCACTACTATCTCGTCCTTCCCCATTGGTCTCCTCCCCCACAGTGGGAGTTTAGATAAAGACTCTCTCTCTTTCACAGCTATAACCCAGGTCCTCCTTCTTTCTGTTTCTCCAGCCAACCACGACTCTCTTCTCTCCTCTGGGCCAAAGCCAAACCAAGGGGAGGGGGGGGACACAGAGAGAGCATGGGCTCCTGAGATCTCCTGCAGAAATATAGAATTAGAGTTGACTAAATATAGATAAACTTGGACTTATACAGGACACTCACCTCAACATCAAAAAACATTCAATCCAACTCACAATTCCACACCTAAAACCTTGATTTTGGACAAAATTACCTGAATGGATTCTTACTACCAAGGACCATCAAGGAAAAAAGACTTCTAAGAAACCAAAACCTGCAGGAGAATCAGAGCGGAAACCTGGTAAAACCATCCAACACAACACTGAGTGAGTAACGTTGTCTGAACCTACTTCTGAAGGCTAAAAGTACAAGACAATAATCTTTGAGGTGTGAAAAGCCTAACAATGGCAGCAGAGTTTCACAGCTGTCCTTCAGACGAGGATGGTCACCAGCACTGAACACACCGCTTCAAACTGTCCTGCTGACGAGGATGGTCACCAGCACTGAACACACCTCTACAAACTGTCCTGCAGACGAGGATGGTCACCAGCACTGAACACACCTCTACAAACTGTCCTGCTGACGAGGATGGTCACCAGCACTGAACACACCTCTTCTAACTGTCCTTCAGACGAGGATGGTCCCCAGCACTGAACACACCTCTACAAACTGTCCTGCTGACGAGGATGGTCACCAGCACTGAACACACCTCTTCAAACTGTCCCGCTGACGAGGATGGTCACCCCCACCAGCACTGAACACACCTCTTCTAACTGTCCTGCTGACGAGGATGGTCACCCCCACCAGCACTGAACACACCTCTTCTAACTGTCCTGCTGACGAGGATGGTCACCTCCACCAGCACTGAACACACCTCTACAAACTGTCCTGCAGACGAGGATGGTCACCCCCACCAGCACTGAACACACCTCTTCTAACTGTCCTGCTGAGGAGGATGGTCACCCCCACCAGCACTGAACACACCTCTTCTAACTGTCCTGCTGACGAGGATGGTCACCCCCACCAGCACTGAACACACCTCTTCAAACTGTCCTGCAGACGAGGATGGTCACCTCCACCAGCACTGAACACACCTCTTCAAACTGTCCTGCTGACGAGGATGGTCACCAGCACTGAACACACCTCTACAAACTGTCCTGCAGACGAGGATGGTCACCAGCACTGAACACACCTCTTCTAACTGTCCTGCAGACGAGGATGGTCACCAGCACTGAACACACCTCTTCTAACTGTCCTGCTGACGAGGATGGTCACCAGCACTGAACACACCTCTTCTAACTGTCCTGCAGACGAGGATGGTCACCAGCACTGAACACACCTCTTCTAACTGTCCTGCTGATGAGGATGGTCACCAGCACTGAACACACCTCTACAAACTGTCCTGCAGACGAGGATGGTCACCAGCCCTGAACACACCTCTTCTAACTGTCCTGCTGATGAGGATGGTCACCTCCACCAGCACTGAACACACCTCTTCTAACAGTCCTGCAGACGAGGATGGTCACCAGCACTGAACACACCTCTTCAAACTGTCCTGCTGACGAGGATGGTCACCAGCACTGAACACACCTCTTCTAACTGTCCTGCAGACGAGGATGGTCACCAGCACTGAACACACCTCTTCTAACTGTCCTGCAGACGAGGATGGTCACCAGCACTGAACACACCTCTTCTAACTGTCCTTCAGACGAGGATGGTCACCAGCACTGAACACACCTCTTCTAACTGTCCTTCAGACGAGGATGGTCACCAGCACTGAACACACCTCTTCTAACTGTCCTTCAGACGAGGATGGTCACCAGCACTGAACACACCTCTTCTAACTGTCCTGCTGACGAGGATGGTCACCAGCACTGAACACACCTCTTCAAACTGTCCTGCAGATGAGGATGGTCACCTCCTTAGCACGGAACACACCTCTACAAACTGTCCCGCTGACGAGGATGGTCACCTCCTTAGCACGGAACACACCCAGGTCCCACAACTGCACTGCTCCTCCATCACTGAGAGGGATACATTCACAGAGCTGGAGAGGCACATGGTGGAGCTCAGAGAGCTACTCCACACAATCCAGACAGAAAAGACCCCCCCTCAGCTTCATTAAAAAGTACCCGCAAAACACCAGTCTCAAAGTCAACAGCGAAGAGACGGCTCCGGGATGCTGGCCTTCTAGGCACAGTTCCTTTGTCCAGTGTCTGTGTTCCTTTGCCCATCTTAATATTTTATTTTCATTGGCCAGTCTGAGATGTCTTTTCTTTGCAACTCTGCCTAGAAGGCCAGCATCCCGGAGGGCCTACAGCAGCACCTAGATCTTCTGCACAGATTCTGTCAGACCTGGGCCCTGACAGTAAATCTCAGTAAGACAAAAATAATGGTGTTCCAAAAAAGGTCCAGTTGCCAGGACCACAAATATAAATTCCATCTAGAAACACAAACGATACATACCTCGGCCTAAACATCAGCGCTACAGGTAACTTCCACAAAGCTGTGAACGATCTGAGAGACAAGGCAAGAAGGGCCTTCTATGCCATCAAAAGGAACATCAAATTTGACATACCAATTAGGATCAGGCTAAAAATACTTTAATCAGTTATAGAACCCATTGCCCTTTATGGTTGTGAGGTCTGGGGTCCGCTCACCCAGTTATAGAACCCATTGCCCTTTATGGTTGTGAGGTCTGGGGTCCGCTCACCCAGTTATAGAACCCATTGCCCTTTATGGTTGTGAGGTCTGGGGTCCGCTCACCCAGTTATAGAACCCATTGCCCTTTATGGTTGTGAGGTCTGGGGTCCGCTCACCCAGTTATAGAACCCATTGCCCTTTATGGTTGTGAGGTCTGGGGTCTGTTCACCAACCAAGAATTCACAAAACGGGACAAACACCAAATTGAGACTCTGCATGAGGAACTCTGCAGAAATATCCTCCGTGTACAACATAAAACACAAAATAATGCCTGCAGAGCAGAATTAGGCCGATACCCACTAATGATCAAAATCCAGAAAAGAGCTGTTAAATTCTATAACCACCTAAAAGGAAGCGATTCCCAAACCTTGCATAACAAAGCCATCATCAACAGAGAGATGAACCTGGAGAAGAGTCCCCTAAGCAAGCTGGTCCTGGGGCTCTGTTCACAAACACAAACACACCCCACAGAGCCCCAGGACAGCAGCACAATTAGACCCAACCAAATCATGAGAAAACAAAAAGATAATTACTTGACACATTGGAAAGAATTTACAAAAAAAAAGATCAAACTAGAATGCTATTTGGCCCTAAACAGAGAGTACACAGTGGCAGAATACCTGAACACTGTGACTGACTCAAAATTAAGGAAAGCTTTGACTATGTACAGACTCAGTGAGCATAGCCTTGCTATTGAGAAAGGCCGCCGTAGGCAGACCTGGCTCTCAAGATAAGACAGGCTATGTGCTCACTGCCCACAAAATGAGGTGGAAACTGATCTGCACTTCCTAACCTCCTGTCCAATGTCTGACCATATTAGAGAGACATATTTCCCTCAGATCACATAGACCCACGTAGAATCCGAAAACAAACCCAATTTTGATAAACTCCCATATCTACTGGGTGAAATTCCACAGTGTACCATCACAGCAGCAAGATGTGTGACCTTTTGCAACAACAAAAGGGCAACCAGTGAAGAACAGGCACCATTGTAAATAAAACCTATATTTATGTTTATTTATTTTCCCTTTTGTACTTTAAATATTTGCAAATAATATGACCTTTTAAATGTCTTTATTCTTTTGGAAATTTTGTGAGTGTAATGTTTACTGTTAATTTGATTGTTTATTTCACTTTTGTTTATTATCTACTTCACTTAATTTGGCAATATTAACACATGTTTCCCCATGCCAATAAAGCCCCTTGAATTGAATTAAAGAGAGCGAGAGAGAGAGAGAGAGAAAGAGAGAGAGAGAGAGAGACAGAGAGAGAGAGACAGAGAGCGAGAGAGAGAGCGAGAGCGAGAGAGAGACAGAGACAGAGACAGAGACAGAGACAGAGAGAGAGAGAGAGAGAGAGAGAGAGAGACCGAGAGACCGAGAGACCGAGAGCGAGAGAGAGAGAGAGAGAGAGAGAGAGAGAGAGAGAGAGAGAGAGAGAGAGAGAGGGGAAGGGGGAATATGTTAGAGTGTTTGTATTTGAGGGAATGGATTAGTTTGGTAGGAGTGCTCCTGGGTATTTGATCTGAAAAGCTACTACAATGATTGCTACTGAAATTAATTACATTTGCAGCCACTGGAACTGTAAAAAAATTAAAATATTCTACAGACACGTTTTCTTGTGTAAGAAATACTGGTATGTATGAATGAATGTTCACATGTCCTCTAGTCTAGCTCATATCCACTAGCTGTGAAAAGATCATGAAAACAAAACCCGGAGACATCTATCCCCACAACTGCACCGCCCGCTATAACTGGCATGAATTACAACTAGAAATAATAGACCTAATGATAACAATTATACTTCCTTGCTGTCAGACAGCCCTCATCCCATATGTACCACTGACACCTATTTAACCCATAGGGCCCTCCTCCCAGATGTACCACTGACACCTATTTAACCCATAGGGCCCTCCTCCCAGTTGCACCATTGACACCTATTTAACCCATAGGGCCCTCCTCCCAGATGTACCACTGACACCTATTTAACCCATAGGGCCCTCCTCCCAGATGTACCACTGACACCTATTTAACCCATAGGGCCCTCCTCCCAGATGTACCACTGACACCTATTTAACCCATAGGGCCCTCCTCCCAGATGTACCATTGACACCTATTTAACCCATAGGGCCCTCCTCCCAGATGTACCACTGACACCTGTTTAACCCATAGGGCCCTCCTCCCAGATGTACCATTGACACCTATTTAACCCATAGGGCCCTCCTCCCAGATGTACCATTGACACCTATTTAACCCATAGGGCCCTCCTCCCAGATGTACCATTGACACCTATTTAACCCATAGGGCCCTCCTCCCAGATGTACCACTGACACCTGTTTAACCCATAGGGCCCTCCTCCCAGATGTACCATTGACACCTATTTAACCCATAGGGCCCTCCCAGATGTACCACTGACACCTATTTAACCCATAGGGTTCCTGTATTGTATGCTACCCTACCAAGATGACCTGTGTTGATGTAGAGGAGAGAGCTGATCGTTTTGGTCAAATAACATCAAATGTTATTTGTCACACGCTTCGTAAAACAACAGGTATAGACTAACAGAACAATCTATGACTTGGGTGGCTGGAGTCTTTGACAATTGTTTCTGGACCTCCCTCTGACACCGCCTGGTATAGAGGTTCCGGGTGGCAGGGAGTTCGTACCCACTACCCTCTGTAGAGCCTTGTGGTCAGGTGCCTTGCAGTTGCCATACCAGGCGGCGATGCAGCCAGCCAAAAATGCTCTCAATGGTGCAGCTGTAGAACTTTTTGAGCATCTGAGGATCCACGCCAAATCTTTTCAGCCTCCTGAGGGGGAAGATCTTTTCAGCCTCCTGAGGGGCGTATGTGGACCACGTTCATTCCCTTAGTGCTGTAGACAACGAGGAACTTGAAAGCTCCCGACCCGTTTCACTGCAGCCCCATACACTGTAGTCCACGATCAGCTCCTTTGTCTTGCTGAAGTTGATGTAGTGATAAGAAGCAGAGTAGAGTGGTGAGGAGGGAAGGAGGAGGGAAGGAGGAGGGAAGGAGGTGGGAAGGAGGAGGGAGGGAGGATGGAAGGAGGCGGGAAGGAGGAGGGAAGGAGGCTGGAAGGAGGCGGGAAGGAGGAGGGAAGGAGGAGGGAAGAGGGAGGGAAGGAGGCTGGAAGGAGGCGGGAAGGAGGAGGGAAGGAGGAGGGAAGAGGGAGGGAAGGAGGAGGGAAGGAGGCTGGAAGGCGGCGGGAAGGAGGAGGGAAGGAGGAGGGAAGGAGGCTGGAAGGAGGCGGGAAGGAGGAGGGAAGGAGGCTGGAAGGAGGCGGGAAGGAGGAGGGGAGGAGGGAAGGAGGCTGGAAGGAGGCAGGAAGGAGGATGGAAGGAGGAGGGAAGGAGGAGGGAATGAGGCGGGAAGGAGGCGGGAAGGAGGAGGGAAGGAGGAGGGAATGAGGCGGGAACGAGGCGGGAAGGAGGAGGGAAGGAGGAGGGAAGGAGGTGGGAAGGAGGAGGGAAGGAGGAGGGAAGGAGGCTGGAAGGGAAGGAGGAGGGGAAGGAGGAGGGAAGGGAAGGAGGCGGAAGGAGGAAGGGAAGGAGGAGGAGGGAAGGAGGCAGGAAGGAGGAGGGAAGGAAGAGGGAAGGAGGAGGGAAGGAGGCGGGAAGGAGGAGGGGAGGAGGAGGGAAGGAGGAGGGAAGGAGGCGGGAAGGAGGAGGGAAGGAGGAGGGAAGGAGGCGGGAAGGAGGCTGGAAGGAGGAGGGAAGGAGGAGGGAAGGAGGGAGGGAAGGAGGCGGGAAGGAGGCTGGAAGGAGGAGGGAAGGAGGAGGGAAGGAGGAGTGAAGGAGGAGGGAAGGAGGAGGGAAGAGGGAGGGAAGGAGGAGGGAAGAGGGAGGGAAGGAGGAGGAAAGGAGGCTGGAAGGAGGCGGGAAGGAGGAGGGAAGGAGGAGGGAAGGAGGCTGGAAGGAGGTGGGAAGGAGGGGAGGGAAGGAGGAGGGAAGGAGGCTGGAAGGAGGCGGGAAGGAGGAGGGAAGGAGGAGGGAGGGAAGGAGGCTGGAAGGAGGCGGGAAGGAGGAGGGAAGGAGGAGGGAAGGAGGCGGGAAGGAGGAGGGAAGGAGGAGGGAAGGAGGAGGGAATGAGGCGGGAAGGAGGCGGGAAGGAGGAGGGAAGGAGGAGGGAACGAGGCGGGAAGGAGGAGGGAAGGAGGAGGGAAGGAGGCGGGAAGGAGGAGGGAAGGAGGAGGGAAGGAGGCGGGAAGGAGGAGGGAAGGAGGCGGGAAGGAGGCTGGAAGGAGGCTGGAAGGAGGAGGGAAGGAGGAGGGAAGAGGGAGGGAAGGAGGAGGGAAGAGGGAGGGAAGGAGGCTGGAAGGAGGCGGGAAAGGAGGAGGGAAGGAGGAGGGAAGGAGGCTGGAAGGAGGCGGGAAGGAGGAGGGAAGGAAGAGGGAAGGAGGAGGGAAGGAGGCGGGAAGGAGGAGGGGAGGAGGAGGGAAGGAGGCGGGAAGGAGGAGGGAAGGAGGAGGGAAGGAGGAGGGAAGCAGAGAAACCACCACACCAAAGGTGAGGAGGGGAGGCCCCTGAGAGAGGGAACACCAATCAGAAACACCAGACTGGTGAGGAGGGGAGGCCCGTGAGAGAGAGAACACCAATCAGAAACACCAGACTGGTAGGGTGAGGAGGGGAGGCCCCTGAGAGAGGGAACACCAATCAGAAACACCAGACTGGAAGGGTGAGGAGGGGAGGCCCCTGAGAGAGAGAACACCAATCAGAAACACCAGACTGGTGAGGAGGGGAGGCCCCTGAGAGAGAGAACACCAATCAGAAACATCAGACTGCTAGGGTCAGAAACACCAGACTGGGAGGAGGCCCCTGAGAGAGGGAACACAATCAGAAACACCAGACTGGTGAGGAGGGGAGGCCCCTGAGAGAGGGAACACCAATCAGAAACACCAGACTGGTGAGGAGGGGAGGCCCCTGAGAGAGGGAACACCAATCAGAAACACCAGACTGGTGAGGAGGGGAGGCCCCTGAGAGAGGGAACACCAATCAGAAACACCAGACTGGTGAGGAGGGGAGGCCCCTGAGAGAGGGAACACCAATCAGAAACATAACTACACAGAGGCGGGCAGAGGCCCTGGAGACCTAACCAATTGTTTGAGAAATGAAGGCATATATACATTTTTAAACCATTTCCAACGTAAAGGTTTTGATTTGTGGATGTTTGAGGAAAAAAGGCAACTTAGAAAACATCAACCAGAAGAAAAAGGAAATCAGAAATACATCAAAACACAATCTTTGGTGGAAATACACTGTCTTGATTTACAAAATGTGTTCCTTTAACATGAGGGTTTTTTCCATCGTTTACGATACCAGACCAATCACAACGCAACTAAATGGGGATACCAGACCAATCACAAAGCAGTTAAATGGGGATACCAGACCAATCACAAAGCAGTTAAATGGGGATACCAGACCAATCACAAAGCAGTTAAATGGGGATACCAGACCAATCACAATGCAGTTAAATGGGGATACCAGACCAATCACAACGCAGTTAAATGGGGATACCAGACCAATCACAACGCAGTTAAATGGGGATACCAGACCAATCACAACGCAGTTAACTGGGGCTACCAGACCACACACCAATCACAACGCAGTCAACTGGGGATACCAGACCACACACCAATCACAACGCAGTTAACTGGGGATACCAGACCACACACCAATCACAACACAGTTAACTGGGGGCATAGACAGCCACCTCTCAGTGGAAAGGAGTTGGATTGGGGTTAAAGCCCTGAGAGAGAGAGAGAGAGAGAGAGAGAGAGAGAGAGAGAGAGAGAGAGAGAGACAGAGAGAGAGAGAGAGACAGAGAGACACAGAGACACAGAGAAACAAAGTCTGACGATGGTGAGTTCACAGTTAAGTCAGTTCCGAGCCAAAAAATGAAGCTAACTGCCATGTGTTTCTGAGAGACAGAGCGATCGAGTCCAAAATGGCACCCTATCCCCTATATAGTGCACTACGTCCGACCTTACCCATATGACTCTGGTCAAAATTAGTGCACTAGAAAGGGCATACGGTGCCATTTGGGACCCATTCGTCTACTTGAGAGCTTGTGTTTTAGAAAGGGATTAGATCATGTCTTGGCTTGCTTAGAAAACATTAATATTTACATTACTGGTTCAAGGCCATCATCAAGATACTGGAGAGAGAAAGCAAGGCAGGCACATTGTTGTTCAAAACAACCAAAGGGCCTCCCGAGTGGCGCAGCGGTCTAAGGCAATGCATCGCAGAGATAGCGGCGTCACTACAGACCTGGGTTCAATCCGGCCGTGACCGGGAAACCCAATTGGCTCAGCTTCGTACGGGTTAGGGGAGGTTTTGGCAGGCAGGGGTGTCCTCTAGCGACTCCTTGTGGCAGGCCGGGCGCAGTGCAAGCTGACTCCTGTCGCCGTTCGACACATTGGTGAGAATGGCTTCCGGGTTAAGAGGAGGGGGGGGGGGCTGTTAAGAAGCGCGGTTTGGTGGGTCATGTTTCGGGGGATGTGTGACTCGACCATTGCCTGTTAATAATCACTATCAGTAAAAGGTCATAATTAAATACTCAGGAGGACTCCTAACAAAATAATCTATATGATTCTGATTCCCAACAATAATAACAATCATTCACAATCCGTTAATAATATAGTGAATATCATATATTTTGTTTGAACAATATAAAATATAAAAATAATAAATCTGCTATCAGGTGACGTGTTTGTTAAAGATTAGTTAGTTGTTGTCATGAGTTACATTTGTTAAAGAAAGGTTAGTTGTTGTCGTGAGTTACATTTGTTAAAGATTAGTTAGTTGTTGTCGTGAGTTACATTTGTTAAAGATTAGTTAGTTGTTGTCGTGAGTTACATTTGTTAAAGATTAGTTAGTTGTTGTCGTGAGTTACATTTGTTAAAGAAAGGTTAGTTGTTGTTGTGCCACTTGTAAAAGGCTGAGAGAACGCTGATTATAACCCATTTCTAGGGCAGCTCAAAATCCCTGTCCAAGTTTGAAATCAATGACCTACTTCTGACACACACGTACACACACACACACACACACACACACACACACACACACACACACACACAAACGTGTATTAGGTACACTACCTCGTTCACGAAAATGAGAGTCACGTGGCCATGGCTTGTTATATACAGCAGGCAAACAGGCGTCGAGGCATTCAGTTACTGTTCGATTGAACGTTAGAATGGGCAAAACGAGTGACCTAAGCGACGGTGAGCCGTGGTATGATCGTGGCACGCCGGATCCAGTATGTCAGAAACGACCCCCTGGGATTGTCAAGCACAACAGTGTTTACGGTTTCGTGAGAACGGGGAGACAAACAAAACCCATCCAGTCAGCAGCAGTCGGGGAAAACAGCTCGTTGATGAAAGAGGTCGAAGAAGAATGGCAAGAATCATGTAAGTTCACAGGAGGCCCAAAAACAGACAAATAACAGCACAGTACAACAATAGGCAACTCGGGAACGCACAACTTCTTGTCGTGGACGGGCAAATACAGCAGACGACCACACGGGGCTCCACTCCTATCAGCTAAACACATGAAGAAGAAGAAGAAGCAGCTACAGTGGGCACGTGATCAACAACGCTGGACAATGAGGAGGAGAAATACATCTCCTGGTCTGATGAATCCCACTTCCTGTTGTGTTTTGTTAGGTATTACTGTTGGAGCTAGAAACACAAGCATATTGTTAGGTATTACTGTTGGAGCTAGAAACACAAGCATATTGTTAGGTATTACTGTTGGAGCTAGAAACACAAGCATATTGTTAAGTATTACTGTTGGAGCTAGAAACACAAGCATATTGTTAGGTATTACTGTTGGAGCTAGAAACACAAGCATATTGTTAGGTATTACTGTACTGTTGGAGCTAGAAACACAAGCATATTGTTAGGTATTACTGTTGGAGCTAGAAACACAAGCATATTGCTAGGTATTACTGTTGGAGATAGAAACACAAGCATATTGTTAGGTATTACTGTTGGAGCTAGAAACACAAGCATATTGTTAGGTATTACTGTTGGAGCTAGAAACACAAGCATATTGTTAGGTATTACTCTTGGAGCTAGAAACACAAGCATATTGCTAGGTATTACTGTACTGTTGGAGCTAGAAACACAAGCATATTATTAGGTATTACTGTTGGAGCTAGAAACACAGGCATATTGTTAGGTATTACTGTTGGAGCTAGAAACACAAGCATATTGCTAGGTATTACTTTTGGAGCTAGAAAGACAAGCATATTGTTAGGTATTACTGTTGGAGCTAGAAACACAAGCATATTGCTAGGTATTACTGTTGGAGCTAGAAACACAAGCACATTGTTAGGTATTACTGTTGGAGCTAGAAACACAAGCACATTGTTAGGTATTACTGTTGGAGCTAGAAACACAAGCATATTGCTAGGTATTACTGTTGGAGCTAGAAACACAAGCATATTGTTAGGTATTACTGTTGGAGCTAGAAACACAAGCATATTGTTAGGTATTACTGTTGGAGCTAGAAACACAAGCATATTGTTAGGTATTACTCTTGGAGCTAGAAACACAAGCATATTGCTAGGTATTACTGTACTGTTGGAGCTAGAAACACAAGCATATTGCTAGGTATTACTGTACTGTTGGAGCTAGAAACACAAGCATATTGCTAGGTATTACTGTACTGTTGGAGCTAGAAACACAAGCATATTGCTAGGTATTACTGTACTGTTGGAGCTAGAAACACAAGCATATTGCTAGGTATTACTGTTGGAGCTGGAAACACAAGCATATTGCTAGGTATTACTGTTGGAGCTAGAAACACAAGCATATTGTTAGGTATTACTGTTGGAGCTAGAAACACAAGCATATTGCTAGGTATTACTGTACTGTTGGAGCTAGAAACACAAGCATATTGTTAGGTATTACTGTTGTAGCTAGAAACACAAGCATATTGTTAGGTATTACTGTTGGAGCTAGAAACAAAAGCATATTGCTAGGTATTACTGTTGGAGCTAGAAACACAAGCATATTGCTAGGTATTACTGTTGGAGCTAGAAACACAAGCATATTGTTAGGTATTACTGTTGGAGCTAGAAACACAAGCATATTGTTAGGTATTACTGTTGGAGCTAGAAACACAAGCATATTGTTAGGTATTACTCTTGGAGCTAGAAACACAAGCATATTGCTAGGTATTACTGTACTGTTGGAGCTAGAAACACAAGCATATTATTAGGTATTACTGTTGGAGCTAGAAACACAAGCATATTGTTAGGTATTACTGTTGGAGCTAGAAACACAAGCATATTGCTAGGTATTACTGTTGGAGCTAGAAACACAAGCATATTGTTAGGTATTACTGTTGGAGCTAGAAACACAAGCATATTGCTAGGTATTACTGTACTGTTGGAGCTAGAAACACAAGCATATTGCTAGGTATTACTGTACTGTTGGAGCTAGAAACACAAGCATATTGTTAGGTATTACTGTACTGTTGGAGCTAGAAACACAAGCACATTGTTCGGTATTACTGTTGGAGCTAGAAACACAAGCATATTGCTAGGTATTACTGTTGGAGCTAGAAACACAAGCATATTGTTAGGTATTACTGTTGGAGCTAGAAACACAAGCATATTGTTAGGTATTACTGTTGGAGCTAGAAACACAAGCATATTGTTAGGTATTACTCTTGGAGCTAGAAACACAAGCATATTGCTAGGTATTACTGTACTGTTGGAGCTAGAAACACAAGCATATTGCTAGGTATTACTGTACTGTTGGAGCTAGAAACACAAGCATATTGCTAGGTATTACTGTTGGAGCTAGAAACACAAGCATATTGCTAGGTATTACTGTTGGAGCTAGAAACACAAGCATATTGCTAGGTATTACTGTTGGAGCTAGAAACACAAGCATATTGCTAGGTATTACTGTTGGAGCTAGAAACACAAGCATATTGCTAGGTATTACTGTTGGAGCTAGAAACACAAGCACATTGCTAGGTATTACTGTACTGTTGGAGCTAGAAACACAAGCATATTGCTAGGTATTACTGTACTGTTGGAGCTAGAAACACAAGCATATTGCTAGGTATTACTGTACTGTTGGAGCTAGAAACACAAGCATATTGCTAGGTATTACTGTACTGTTGGAGCTAGAAACACAAGCATATTGCTAGGTATTACTGTTGGAGCTAGAAACACAAGCATATTGCTAGGTATTACTGTTGGAGCTAGAAACACAAGCATATTGTTAGGTATTACTGTACTGTTGGAGCTAGAAACACAAGCATATTGCTAGGTATTACTGTTGGAGCTAGAAACACAAGCATATTGCTAGGTATTACTGTACTGTTGGAGCTAGAAACACAAGCATATTGCTAGGTATTACTGTTGGAGCTAGAAACACAAGCATATTGCTAGGTATTACTGTTGGAGCTAGAAACACAAGCATATTGTTAGGTATTACTGTACTGTTGGAGCTAGAAACACAAGCATATTGCTAGGTATTACTGTTGGAGCTAGAAACACAAGCATATTGCTAGGTATTACTGTTGGAGCTAGAAACACAAGCATATTGCTAGGTATTACTGTTGGAGCTAGAAACACAAGCATATTGCTAGGTATTACTGTTGGAGCTAGAAACACAAGCATATTGCTAGGTATTACTGTTGGAGCTAGAAACACAAGCATATTGCTAGGTATTACTGTTGGAGCTAGAAACACAAGCATATTGCTAGGTATTACTGTACTGTTGGAGCTAGAAACACAAGCATATTGCTAGGTATTACTGTTGGAGCTAGAAACACAAGCATATTGCTAGGTATTACTGTTGGAGCTAGAAACACAAGCATATTGTTAGGTATACTGTTGGAGCTAGAAACACAAGCATATTGTTAGGTATTACTGTACTGTTGGAGCTAGAAACACAAGCATATTGTTAGGTATTACTGTTGGAGCTAGAAACACAAGCATATTGTTAGGTATTACTGTTGGAGCTAGAAACACAAGCATATTGTTAGGTATTACTGTACTGTTGGAGCTAGAAACACAAGCATATTGTTAGGTATTACTGTTGGAGCTAGAAACACAAGCATATTGTTAGGTATTACTGTTGGAGCTAGAAACATATTGCTAAAATCGGCAAATCTGTGTGCGCGACCAATAACCGTTGATTTGATGTGTCGAGAAGTTTGCTTTTGGTAACACTTTCCAAGCCAATTAAAGCACTTGAATTTAATTGAGAGATAACAGAGAAAAAGAGGGAGAGAGAGACAGAGCGATCCCCGTGCCCTGCATACACCATCATGCTCTTAATACAGGGTGGGCTATTTACAGCTACCCAGGCAGCCAGCCCTCCCCTAACAACTCCCTCATCCCCCTCGCTCTACCCACTCCCTCATCCCCCTCGCTCTACCCACTCCCTCACCTCCCTCGCTCTACCCACTCCCTCATCCCCCTCGCTCTACCCACTCCCTCATCCCCCTCGCTCTACCCACTCCCTCATCCCCTCGCTCTACCCACTCCCTCATCCCTCTCGCTCTACCCACTCCCTCATCCCCCACTCTCTACCCACTCCCTCATCCGCTCGCTCTACCCACTCCCTCATCCCCCACTCTCTACCCACTCCCTCATCCCCCTCGCTCTACCCACTCCCTCATCCCCCACTCTCTACCCACTCCCTCATCCCCATCGCTCTACCCACTCCCTCATCCCCCACTCTCTACCCACTCCCTCATCCATTTACATTTACATTTACATTTAAGTCATTTAGCAGACGCTCTTATCCAGAGCGACTCCCTCTCTACCCACTCCCTCATCCCCTCGCTCTACCCACTCCCTCATATGCCACTCTCTACCCAGTCCCTCATCCCCCACTCTCTACCCACTCCCTCATCCCCCTCGCTCTACCCACTCCCTCATCCCCCACTCTCTACCCACTCCCTCATCCCCCACTCTCTACCCACTCCCTCATCCTCCTCGCTCTACCCACTCCCTCATCCCCCATCTCTACCCACTCCCTCATCCCCCACTCTCTACCCACTCCCTCATCCCCTCGCTCTACCCACTCCCTCATCCCCCTCGCTCTACCCACTCCCTCATCCCCCACTCTCTACCCACTCCCTCATCCCCCTCGCTCTACCCAATCCCTCATCCCCCACTCTCTACCCACTCCCTCATCCCCATCGATCTACCCACTCCCTCATCCCCCTCGCTCTACCCATTCCTTCATCCCCCACTCTCTACCCATTCCTTCATCCCCATCGCTCTACCCACTCCCTCACACCCCTCGCTCTACCCACTCCCTCATCCGCCTCGCTCTACCCACTCCCTCATCCCCCACTCTCTACCCACTCCCTCATCCCCCTCGCTCTACCCACTCCCTCATCCCCCACTCTCTACCCACTCCCTCATCCCCCACTCTCTACCCACTCCCTCATCCCCTCGCTCTACCCACTCCCTCATCTGCCCTCTCTACCCACCCCCTCATCCCCCACTCTCTACCCACTCCCTCATCCCCCATCTCTACCCACTCCCTCATCCCCTCGCTCTATCCACTCCCTCATCCCCCACTCTCTACCCACTCCCTCATCCCCCTCCCCTAACCCCTCACTCATCCCCCACTCTCTACCCACTCCCTCATCCCCTCGCTCTTCCCACTCCCTCATCCCCCTCGCTCTACCCACTCCCTCATCCCCACTCTCTACCCACTCCCTCATCCCCCTCGCTCTACCCACTCCCTCATCTGCCACTCTCTACCCAGTCCCTCATCCCCCACTCTCTACCCACTCCCTCATCCTCCTCGCTCTACCCACTCCCTCATCCCCCACTCTCTACCCACTCCCGCATCCCCCACTCTCTACCCACTCCCTCATCCTCCTCGCTCTACCCACTCCCTCATCCCCAACTCTCTACCCACTCCCTCATCCCCCTCGCTCTAACCACTCCCTCATCCCCAACTCTCTACCCACTCCTAACGGAACGGTCCTACCTCCTAGCGGAACAGTCCTACCTCCTAACGGAACAGTCCTACCTCCTAACGGAACGGTCCTACCTCCTAACGGAAGTGTCCTACCTCCTAACGGAACAGTCCTACCTCCTAACGGAACAGTCCTAACTCCTAACAGAACGGTCCTACCTCCTAACGGAAGTGTCCTACCTCCTAACGGAACGGTCCTACCTCCTAACGGAACAGTCCTACCTTCTAACGGAACAGTCCTACCTCCTAACGGAACAGTCCTACCTCCTAACAGAACGTCCCTCCCTCCTAACGGAATGGTCCTACCTCCTAACGGAAGTGCCTGACCTCCTCTGGTTTGGAGAGAGCTCTCTCTTAACCAGAGCTCTCTCTAAACCAGAGCTCTCTCCTAACCAGAGCTCTCTGCTAACCAGAGCTCTCTCCTAACCAGAGCTCTCTCCGAACCAGAGCTCTCTCCCAACCAGAGCTCTCTCTAAACCAGAACTCTCTCTAAACCAGAGCTCTCTCTAAACCAGAGCTCTCTCCTAACCAGAGCTCTCTGCTAACCAGAGCTCTCTCCTAACCAGAGCTCTCTCCGAACCAGAGCTCTCTCCCAACCAAGCATATTGCTAGGTATTACTGTACTGTTGGAGCTAGAAACACAAGCATATTGCTAGGTATTACTGTACTGTTGGAGCTAGAAACACAAGCATATTGCTAGGTATTACTGTACTGTTGGAGCTAGAAACACAAGCATATTGCTAGGTATTACTGTTGGAGCTAGAAACACAAGCATATTGCTAGGTATTACTGTTGGAGCTAGAAACACAAGCATATTGTTAGGTATTACTGTACTGTTGGAGCTAGAAACACAAGCATATTGCTAGGTATTACTGTTGGAGCTAGAAACACAAGCATATTGCTAGGTATTACTGTACTGTTGGAGCTAGAAACACAAGCATATTGCTAGGTATTACTGTTGGAGCTAGAAACACAAGCATATTGCTAGGTATTACTGTTGGAGCTAGAAACACAAGCATATTGTTAGGTATTACTGTACTGTTGGAGCTAGAAACACAAGCATATTGCTAGGTATTACTGTTGGAGCTAGAAACACAAGCATATTGCTAGGTATTACTGTTGGAGCTAGAAACACAAGCATATTGCTAGGTATTACTGTTGGAGCTAGAAACACAAGCATATTGCTAGGTATTACTGTTGGAGCTAGAAACACAAGCATATTGCTAGGTATTACTGTTGGAGCTAGAAACACAAGCATATTGCTAGGTATTACTGTTGGAGCTAGAAACACAAGCATATTGCTAGGTATTACTGTACTGTTGGAGCTAGAAACACAAGCATATTGCTAGGTATTACTGTTGGAGCTAGAAACACAAGCATATTGCTAGGTATTACTGTTGGAGCTAGAAACACAAGCATATTGTTAGGTATACTGTTGGAGCTAGAAACACAAGCATATTGTTAGGTATTACTGTACTGTTGGAGCTAGAAACACAAGCATATTGTTAGGTATTACTGTTGGAGCTAGAAACACAAGCATATTGTTAGGTATTACTGTTGGAGCTAGAAACACAAGCATATTGTTAGGTATTACTGTACTGTTGGAGCTAGAAACACAAGCATATTGTTAGGTATTACTGTTGGAGCTAGAAACACAAGCATATTGTTAGGTATTACTGTTGGAGCTAGAAACATATTGCTAAAATCGGCAAATCTGTGCGCGACCAATAACCGTTGATTTGATGTGTCGAGAAGTTTGCTTTTGGTAACACTTTCCAAGCCAATTAAAGCACTTGAATTTAATTGAGAGATAACAGAGAGAAAAAGAGGGAGAGAGAGACAGAGCGATCCCCGTGCCCTGCATACACCATCATGCTCTTAATACAGGGTGGGCTATTTACAGCTACCCAGGCAGCCAGCCCTCCCTAACAACTCCCTCATCCCCCTCGCTCTACCCACTCCCTCATCCCCCTCGCTCTACCCACTCCCTCACCTCCCTCGCTCTACCCACTCCCTCATCCCCCTCGCTCTACCCACTCCCTCATCCCCTCGCTCTACCCACTCCCTCATCCCTCGCTCTACCCACTCCCTCATCCTCTCGCCTACCCACTCCCTCATCCCCCACTCTCTACCCACTCCCTCATCCGCCTCGCTCTACCCACTCCCTCATCCCCCACTCTCTACCCACTCCCTCATCCCCCTCGCTCTACCCACTCCCTCATCCCCCACTCTCTACCCACTCCCTCATCCCCTCGCTCTACCCACTCCCTCATCCCCCACTCTCTACCCACTCCCTCATCCATTTACATTTACATTTACATTTAAGTCATTTAGCAGACGCTCTTATCCAGAGCGACTCCCACTCTCTACCCACTCCCTCATCCCCCTCGCTCTACCCACTCCCTCATATGCCACTCTCTACCCAGTCCCTCATCCCCCACTCTCTACCCACTCCCTCATCCCCCTCGCTCTACCCACTCCCTCATCCCCCACTCTCTACCCACTCCCTCATCCCCCACTCTCTACCCACTCCCTCATCCTCCTCGCTCTACCCACTCCCTCATCCCCCATCTCTACCCACTCCCTCATCCCCCACTCTCTACCCACTCCCTCATCCCCCTCGCTCTACCCACTCCCTCATCCCCCTCGCTCTACCCACTCCCTCATCCCCCACTCTCTACCCACTCCCTCATCCCCCTCGCTCTACCCAATCCCTCATCCCCCACTCTCTACCCACTCCCTCATCCCCATCGATCTACCCACTCCCTCATCCCCCTCGCTCTACCCATTCCTTCATCCCCCACTCTCTACCCATTCCTTCATCCCCATCGCTCTACCCACTCCCTCACACCCCTCGCTCTACCCACTCCCTCATCCGCCTCGCTCTACCCACTCCCTCATCCCCCACTCTCTACCCACTCCCTCATCCCCCTCGCTCTACCCACTCCCTCATCCCCCACTCTCTACCCACTCCCTCATCCCCCACTCTCTACCCACTCCCTCATCCCCCTCGCTCTACCCACTCCCTCATCTGCCACTCTCTACCCACCCCCTCATCCCCCACTCTCTACCCACTCCCTCATCCCCCATCTCTACCCACTCCCTCATCCCCCTCGCTCTATCCACTCCCTCATCCCCCACTCTCTACCCACTCCCTCATCCCCCTCCCTAACCCCTCACTCATCCCCCACTCTCTACCCACTCCCTCATCCCCCTCGCTCTTCCCACTCCCTCATCCCCCTCGCTCTACCCACTCCCTCATCCCCCACTCTCTACCCACTCCCTCATCCCCTCGCTCTACCCACTCCCTCATCTGCCACTCTCTACCCAGTCCCTCATCCCCCACTCTCTACCCACTCCCTCATCCTCCTCGCTCTACCCACTCCCTCATCCCCCACTCTCTACCCACTCCCGCATCCCCCACTCTCTACCCACTCCCTCATCCTCCTCGCTCTACCCACTCCCTCATCCCCAACTCTCTACCCACTCCCTCATCCCCCTCGCTCTAACCACTCCCTCATCCCCAACTCTCTACCCACTCCTAACGGAACGGTCCTACCTCCTAGCGGAACAGTCCTACCTCCTAACGGAACAGTCCTACCTCCTAACGGAACGGTCCTACCTCCTAACGGAAGTGTCCTACCTCCTAACGGAACAGTCCTACCTCCTAACGGAACAGTCCTAACTCCTAACAGAACGGTCCTACCTCCTAACGGAAGTGTCCTACCTCCTAACGGAACGGTCCTACCTCCTAACGGAACAGTCCTACCTTCTAACGGAACAGTCCTACCTCCTAACGGAACAGTCCTACCTCCTAACAGAACGTCCCTCCCTCCTAACGGAATGGTCCTACCTCCTAACGGAAGTGCCTGACCTCCTCTGGTTTGGAGAGAGCTCTCTCTTAACCAGAGCTCTCTCTAAACCAGAGCTCTCTCCTAACCAGAGCTCTCTGCTAACCA
Source organism: Oncorhynchus nerka (assembly GCF_034236695.1). Classification (NCBI taxonomy): domain Eukaryota; kingdom Metazoa; phylum Chordata; class Actinopteri; order Salmoniformes; family Salmonidae; genus Oncorhynchus; species Oncorhynchus nerka. The sequence goes on along the minus strand of NC_088418.1, from coordinate 6,098,186 downwards.
GAGCTCTCTCCTAACCAGAGCTCTCTCCGAACCAGAGCTCTCTCCCAACCAGAGCTCTCTCTAAACCAGAACTCTCTCTAAACCAGAGCTCTCTCTAAACCAGAGCTCTCTCCTAACCAGAGCTCTCTGCTAACCAGAGCTCTCTCCTAACCAGAGCTCTCTCCGAACCAGAGCTCTCTCCCAACCAGAGCTCTCTCTAAACCAGAACTCTCTCTAAACCAGAGCTCTCTCTAAACCAGAGCTCTCTCTAAACCAGAGCTCTCTCCCAACCAGAGCTCTCTCCTAACCAGAGCTCTCTGCCAACCGGAGCTCCCTCTAAACCAGAGCTCTCTCCGAACCAGAGCTATCTCCCAACCAGAGCTCTCTCTAAACCAGAACTCTCTCTTAAACAGAGCTCTCTTTAAACCAGAGCTCTCTCTAAACCAGAGCTATCTCTAAACCGGATATCTCTCTATCTGTGATAAATGAAAAGGCAGGGAAAACACTCACATGGGACTGAACACAAAGGGGGGGTGGCTGTTTAAGCACGCAAGCGCGCGCACACACACACACGCACGTCTGGAACTAGCGACTCAGAAAGATAGATTGACTGCAGGGTGGTGGTGACAAAGGCGGATGGACGGACGGACGGGAGGAGGGAGAGCGTGATTTAATGAATGATAGACACGAGTGGAGTGTACATTTCCTGCTATACGTCTCAGGCTCAGCTGCCTGGCTTAAGGCTTCCATGTTTCTGATACGATCCCTGTCTGTCTGTCTGTCTGTCTGTCTGTCTGTCTGTCTGTCTGTCTGTCTGTCTGTCTGTCTGTCTGTCTGTCTGCCTGCCTGCCTGCCTGCCTGCCTGCCTGCCTGCCTGTCTGTGCCTGCCTGTCTGTGTGTGTGTGTGTGTGTGTGTGTGTGTGTGTGTGTGTGTGTGTGTGTGTGTGTGTGTGTGTGTGTGTGTGTGTGTGTGTGTGTGTGTGTGTGTGTGTGTGTGGTCGGCATCTGAGCTGAAAGAGTCCCCCAGGGAGCATTGATCCAACGTAATGAGTTTTTGTGGAAAGGGCCCTCTCTCTCCTCTCCTCTCCCTCTCCCTCCTCTCTCTCTTCTCCCTCTCTCTCCTCTCCCTCTTTCTCCTCTCCCCCTCCCTCTCTCTCCTCTCCCTCTCTCTCCTCTCCCTCCTCTCCCTCTCTCTCCTCTCCCTCTCTCTCTTCTCACTCTCTCTCCTCTCCCTCTCTCTCCTCTCCCTCCTCTCCCTCTCTCTCCCTCCTCTCCTCTCCCCCTCTCTCCTCTCCCTCTCTCCTCTCCCTCTCTCTCTTGCTGTGTCTTTTACGCTCTTTCTCCCCTTCCCACCCAATGGACAGCCCACCTCAGACCATATTTATTATCAGGTTAGAGACATCACTGTGGGATTGAATCCTTTCATCCTTACAAACAGTTCTTTCATTGAACTGGGTACAAGAAACGATTATGTTTTATAACGAGGCTATATAATTATAGCATTTCATCTTCATGCATGTTTTTTTTTTTTAATTTTAACAACTCTATTTGGCTGAATGTAATAATAACTAGCACAAAAAAACAAGTTGTCAAAAACATGTCTAGGAAAGTACAATCACATTTTTATAATTGAACATACCGGAATTGTTCTCTCTATTAGTTACGAGGAGGCAAAAAATAATTATGTTCTTCTTTGTGACATCACAGCAGCTGCACGTCTCCATCAGCTGATTCTAGATCAGCACTCCTCCTCTGAATACAGCATTGTAAAGAGTCTCAGAGCAAGAGCGTTGATCTCGGATCAGGTCCCCACTGTCCATGCTAAACTAATGATAAAATAAATATATAATAACAACTGATTCTAGATCAGCAATCCTCCTCTGAATACAGCATTGTAGAGTCTCAGAGCAAGAGCGTTGATCTCGGATATCCCTATCACCCCCCCTCCCCCTTAAAAGACCTAGATGCACTATTGTAAAGTGGCTGTTCCACTGGATGTCATAAGGTGAATGCACCCATTTGTAAGTCGCTCTGGATAAGAGCGTCTGCTAAATGACTTAAATGTAAAATGTAAATGGATCAGGTCCCCACTGTCCATGCTAAACTAATGATAAAATAAATATATAATAACAACTGATTCTAGATCAGGGTTCCTACTCTGAGAACACCGGACTTGGGGACCTCCATTTAACAATACATATCTGCATGCACCATTCCTTATAATACTGCCTACGTCTAAAAATGATGAAGATTTATCAACTTGGCACACGACAGACAGGCGTATGTTTCCCGTTCCGAATCAGACCCTGTCGTAAACTCCGCGCTGTTGTGAACCAGCGGCATAGTTCCGCCTGGAAAACTCCCATCGTTTACATTTGTGACAATGTACACCCTTATTTTTTTCATTTTTTTTTTTTTTTTTACATTTATTTTATTAACAACAAATCAATACATAAAGCACATGAGGGAACACAGGCATTCATAGATTACACACAATGGACAATCGAGCTAGGGGCGGGGCTGGGGGCGGGGCTGGGGGCGGGGCTATGGGGTACAATATCACATTACAATTACACAAGGACCTTAAGGGACATGCATATACTTACAATTCTAACAGCTTTTTTGTTAGTAGAGCATTTAACCGTCTTAAAATACAGTTCAATTTCTTTTTGTAGGGTACGAAAATGTGGTTTTCTGTTTGTAAATTTACATTTGTGTATATGAAATTTGGCCAAAAGAATAATGAAATTAATTACATAAAAATGATTCCGCTTATTTCTATTGTATGTAAAGAATCCAAACAGTACATCTCTCCACAATAGTGTAAATTCTTCATAAATGTGTTCAATTATAAACCTACTGATGTCTTGCCACATACACCCTTATTTGTTCTAAAAGAAAGAGCCGTGGCAAATTACATCACACGTTCTCCGAGGTGTAGCCAGTCGGCAGAAAGTTTCGGAGTGACTTTCACCGAAGTGACTGTTTCTAAAATAACGACAAATTGTAGTGAAGTTTGCAGAACATTTTATTTAACAATGGTTTATTTACTCCCTCCCCCCAAACCTAAATATTCCTCACAACCCGCGAATTCGGAAACATTGTCAAGGCCCACTCCCTGTCTGTTCTACCATTATGTTATAATGTAGCCAACATTTTACATTTAAAACAAATTCGATATCATATTGTACAAAGCTGATGCAACTAACACTGCAAAACAACGTGAAGAAATGTGATCAGTGTTATTTCCTGATGCAATCTACACAGGACCTTCTATTCAGCCGGTTTGC
>NC_088418.1:6082417-6089917 GCF_034236695.1 Oncorhynchus nerka | reverse complement strand
TTTGACTTCCCAGATGGAAACCAAATGGAAACCACTGGCCCATCTTTGACTTCCCTACAGATGTAAACCACTGGCCCATCTTTGACTTCCCTACAGATGGAAACCACTGGCCCATCTTTGACTTCCCTACAGATGGACACCACTGGCCCATCTTTGACTTCCCTACAGATGGAAACCACTGGCCCATCTTTGACTTCCCTACAGATGGAAACCACTGGCCCATCTTTGACTTCCCTACAGATGGAAACCACTGACCCATCTTTGACTTCCCTACAAATGGAAACCACTGGCCCATCTTTGACTTCCCTACAGATGGAAACCAGTGGCTTTGCCATCTATTGTTATCTCCAAAGTTGAGCATTTTCCATAGATTGCGTCCGTGAATCCGCCATAGAAATAGTTACAAAGTATAAAATGAAGCTGCATTGTATTGGACACGGGTGTAACCTTTGGGTAAGTATGATTGGGGAACTATTTCACGCCGCAAATATATGTTTTACATCACACCGTACAGCAACGTCGAGTCAGCCAGTGGTCATGGTTCTCACAGGGGAAGTCAAACGATAGGCTACATACAATGACTTTGCTCAGGATCATGAACGCCGCCAATCACATGTAGTGTAACTATACGTTTTCTTGAATTTTGTATTTATTTTGCGGGTGTCTTTTTCACTATCTGGATAGACACTTGTGGTTTCTGGCTAAAGAAACGCCAGTCTGCTCTTTCCACGGGAAAGCTATGATCCCTTTATTAATGTGGATGGAGAGGGTCTGCTGTCTCCCACTAAGGAGGGTCTGCTGTCTCCCACTAAGGAGGGTCTGTTGTCTCCCAGTAAGGAGGGTCTGTTGTCTCCCACTAAGGAGGGTCTGCAGTCTCCCACTAAGGAGGGTCTGTTGTCTCCCACTAAGGAGGGTCTGCTGTCTCCCACTAAGGAGGGTCTACTGTCTCCCACTAAGGAGGGTCTGCTGTCTCCCACTAAGGAGGGTCTGCTGTCTCCCACTAAGGAGGGTCTGCTGTAGACAGATGACCTGGTGCTGCTGTCTCCCACTAAGGAGGGTCTGCTGTCTTCCACTAAGGAGGGTCTGCTGTCTCCCACTAAGGAGGGTCTGCTGCTTTCTCCCACTAAGGAGGGTCTGCTGTCTCCCACTAAGGAGGGTCTGCTGTCTCCCACTAAGGAGGGTATGTTGTCTCCCACTAAGGAGGGTCTGCTGTAGACAGATGACCTGATGCTGCTGTCTCCCACTAAGGAGGGTCTGCTGTCTCCCACTAAGGAAGGTCTGCTGTCTCCCACTAAGGAGGGTCTGCTGTCTCCCACTAAGGAGGGTCTGCTGCTGTCTCCCACTAAGGAGGGTCTGTTGTCTCCCACTAAGGAGGGTCTGCTGTCTCCCACTAAGGAGGGTCTGCTGTCTCCCACTAAGGAGAGTCTACTGTCTCCCACTAAGGAGGGTCTGCTGTCTCCCACTAAGGAGGGTCTGTTGTCTCCCACTAAGGAGGGTCTGCTGTAGACAGATGACCTGATGCTGCTGTCTCCCACTAAGGAGGGTCTGCTGTCTCCCACTAAGGAGGGTCTGCTGTCTCCCACTAAGGAGGGTCTGTTGTCTCCCACTAAGGAGGGTCTGCTGCTGTCTCCCACTAAGGAGGGTCTGTTGTCTCCCACTAAGGAGGGTATGTTGTCTCCCACTAAGGAGGGTCTTCTGTAGACAGATGACCTGGTGCTGCTGTCTCCCACTAAGGAGGGTCTGCTGTCTCCCACTAAGGATGGTCTGCTGTCTCCCACTAAGGAGGGTCTGCTGTCTCCCACTAAGGAGGGTATGTTGTCTCCCACTAAGGAGGGTCTGCTGTAGACAGATAACCTGGTGCTGCTGTCTCCCACTAAGGAGGGTCTGCTGTAGACAGATGACCTGGTGCTGCTGTCTCCCACGAAGGAAGAGTTACAGCAGCACCTAGATCATCTGCAGAGGTTCTGTCAGACCTGGACTCTGTTCGTTAACCCCAGGTTCTGTCAGACCTGGGCTCTGATCGTTAACCCCAGGTTCTGTCAGAGATGGGCTCTGATCGTTAACCCCAGGTTCTGTCAGACCTGGACTCTGATCGTTAACCCCAGGTTCTGTCAGACCTGGACTCTGATCGTTAACCCCAGGTTCTGTCAGACATGGACTCTGATCGTTAACCCCAGGTTCTGTCAGACCTGGACTCTGATCGTTAACCCCAGGTTCTGTCAGACCTGGACTCTGATCGTTAACCCCAGGTTCTGTCAGACCTGGACTCTGATCGTTAACCCCAGGTTCTGTCAGACATGGACTCTGATCGTTAACCCCAGGTTCAGTTCAGACATGGACTCTGATCGTTAACCCCAGGTTCTGTCAGACATGGACTCTGATCGTTAACCCCAGGTTCTGTCAGACATGGACTCTGATCGTTAACCCCAGGTTCTGTCAGACCTGGACTCTGATCGTTAACCCCAGGTTCTGTCAGACATGGACTCTGATCGTTAACCCCAGGTTCTGTCAGACATGGACTCTGATCGTTAACCCCAGGTTCTGTCAGACATGGACTCTGATCGTTAACCCCAGGTTCTGTCAGACATGGACTCTGATCGTTAACCCCAGGTTCTGTCAGACATGGACTCTGATCGTTAACCCCAGGTTCTGTCAGACCTGGACTCTGATCGTTAACCCCAGGTTCTGTCAGACATGGACTCTGATCGTTAACCCCAGGTTCTGTCAGACATGGACTCTGATCGTTAACCCCAGGTTCTGTCAGACCTGGACTCTGATCGTTAACCCCAGGTTCTGTCAGACATGGACTCTGATCGTTAACCCCAGGTTCTGTCAGACATGGACTCTGATCGTTAACCCCAGGTTCTGTCAGACATGGACTCTGATCGTTAACCCCAGGTTCTGTCAGACATGGACTCTGATCGTTAACCCCAGGTTCTGTCAGACATGGACTCTGATCGTTAACCCCAGGTTCTGTCAGACCTGGACTCTGATCGTTAACCCCAGGTTCTGTCAGACCTGGACTCTGATCGTTAACCCCAGGTTCTGTCAGACCTGGACTCTGATCGTTAACCCCAGGTTCTGTCAGACATGGACTCTGATCGTTAACCCCAGGTTCAGTTCAGACATGGACTCTGATCGTTAACCCCAGGTTCTGTCAGACATGGACTCTGATCGTTAACCCCAGGTTCTGTCAGACATGGACTCTGATCGTTAACCCCAGGTTCTGTCAGACCTGGACTCTGATCGTTAACCCCAGGTTCTGTCAGACATGGACTCTGATCGTTAACCCCAGGTTCTGTCAGACATGGACTCTGATCGTTAACCCCAGGTTCTGTCAGACATGGACTCTGATCGTTAACCCCAGGTTCTGTCAGACATGGACTCTGATCGTTAACCCCAGGTTCTGTCAGACATGGACTCTGATCGTTAACCCCAGGTTCTGTCAGACCTGGACTCTGATCGTTAACCCCAGGTTCTGTCAGACATGGACTCTGATCGTTAACCCCAGGTTCTGTCAGACATGGACTCTGATCGTTAACCCCAGGTTCTGTCAGACCTGGACTCTGATCGTTAACCCCAGGTTCTGTCAGACATGGACTCTGATCGTTAACCCCAGGTTCTGTCAGACATGGACTCTGATCGTTAACCCCAGGTTCTGTCAGACATGGACTCTGATCGTTAACCCCAGGTTCTGTCAGACATGGACTCTGATCGTTAACCCCAGGTTCTGTCAGACATGGACTCTGATCGTTAACCCCAGGTTCTGTCAGACATGGACTCTGATCGTTAACCCCAGGTTCTGTCAGACATGGACTCTGATCGTTAACCCCAGGTTCTGTCAGACATGGACTATGATCGTTAACCCCAGGTTCTGTCAGACATGGACTCTGATCGTTAACCCCAGGTTCTGTCAGACATGGATTCTGATCGTTAACCCCAGGTTCTGTCAGACATGGACTCTGATCGTTAACCCCAGGTTCTGTCAGACATGGACTCTGATCGTTAACCCCAGGTTCTGTCAGACATGGACTCTGATCGTTAACCCCAGGTTCTGTCAGACATGGACTATGATCGTTAACCCCAGGTTCTGTCAGACATGGACTCTGATCGTTAACCCCAGGTTCTGTCAGACATGGACTCTGATCGTTAACCCCAGGTTCTGTCAGACATGGACTCTGATCGTTAACCCCAGGTTCTGTCAGACATGGACTGTGATCGTTAACCCCAGGTTCTGTCAGACATGGACTCTGATCGTTAACCCCAGGTTCTGTCAGACATGGACTCTGATCGTTAACCTAAAGAAAAGTAATGACTAGAATGATATTCTAAAAGAGGTCCGGAAATCAGGATCACAAATATAAATTCTATTTGGACACAATTCTATTAGAAGACCACCAAAAACGAGACGTATCGAGGACTAAATATCAGCAACACAGGAAGCTTTCACATGTGAACGAGCTGAGAGACATAAAGAACATTCTATGCCATTAAACAGAACACTAAAATCAGAATTCCAATTCCAGAACCAATTAGAATCTGGCTCAACATTTTCCAATCAGTTCTAGAACCAATTTATTTATATAGGAGTTAAGTAAAGGGCCTCGCTCTCTAACAATGAATTTACCAAATGGGACAAACATCCAATCGAAATACTTAACGCAGAGTTTTGCCAGACTGTATTACAAATACAAAGAATAACTGTAAATAACGCCTGTAGAGCAGAACTGTGCCAAAACGACCTCCTCAGTCAAATAGAAAAAAAGAGCCAGCACATTTTACAACCATCTTCATCACTCTTCATCACACAGCCCTACAATGTCAAGAGATGAAACATTAGAAGAGTCTCTTCAGCCAGCTGGTTCTGAGGCTCAGTTCACTAAACCAAACCAACCCCATAGATCCTCAGGACAGCAGTCAGCCAGCTGGTTCTGAGGCTCAGTTCACTAACCCAAACCAACCCCATAGATCCTCAGGACAGCAGTCAGCCAGCTGGTTCTGAGGCTCAGTTCACTAAACCAAACCAACCCCATAGATCCTCAGGACAGCAGTCAGCCAGCTGGTTCTGAGGCTCAGTTCACTAACCCAAACCAACCCCATAGATCCTCAGGACAGCAGTCAGCCAGCTGGTTCTGAGGCTCAGTTCACTAACCCAAACCAACCCCATAGATCCTCAGGACAGCAGTCAGCCAGCTGGTTCTGAGGCTCAGTTCACTAACCCAAACCAACCCCATAGATCCTCAGGACAGCAGTCAGCCAGCTGGTTCTGAGGCTCAGTTCACTAACCCAAACCAACCCCATAGATCCTCAGGACAGCAGTCAGCCAGCTGGTTCTGAGGCTCAGTTCACTAACCCAAACCAACCCCATAGATCCTCAGGACAGCAGTCAGCCAGCTGGTTCTGAGGCTCAGTTCACTAACCCAAACCAACCCCATAGATCCTCAGGACAGCAGTCAGCCAGCTGGTTCTGAGGCTCAGTTCACTAAACCAAACCAACCCCATAGATCCTCAGGACAGCAGTCAGCCAGCTGGTTCTGAGGCTCAGTTCACTAACCCAAACCAACCCCATAGATCCTCAGGACAGCAGTCAGCCAGCTGGTTCTGAGGCTCAGTTCACTAACCCAAACCAACCCCATAGATCCTCAGGACAGCAGTCAGCCAGCTGGTTCTGAGGCTCAGTTCACTAACCCAAACCAACCCCATAGATCCTCAGGACAGCAGTCAGCCAGCTGGTTCTGAGGCTCAGTTCACTAACCCAAACCAACCCCATAGATCCTCAGGACAGCAGTCAGCCAGCTGGTTCTGAGGCTCAGTTCACTAAACCAAACCAACCCCATAGATCCTCAGGACAGCAGTCAGCCAGCTGGTTCTGAGGCTCAGTTCACTAACCCAAACCAACCCCATAGATCCTCAGGACAGCAGTCAGCCAGCTGGTTCTGAGGCTCAGTTCACTAACCCAAACCAACCCCATAGATCCTCAGGACAGCAGTCAGCCAGCTGGTTCTGAGGCTCAGTTCACTAACCCAAACCAACCCCATAGATCCTCAGGACAGCAGTCAGCCAGCTGGTTCTGAGGCTCAGTTCACTAAACCAAAACCAACCCCATAGAGCCTCAGGACAGCAGTCAGCCCAGTCAGCCAGCTGGTTCTGAGGCTCAGTTCACTAACCCAAACCAACCCCATAGATCCTCAGGACAGCAGTCAGCCAGCTGGTTCTGAGGCTCAGTTCACTAAACCAAACCAACCCCATGGAGCCTCAGGACAGCACTCAGCCAGCTGGTTCTGAGGCTCAGTTCACTAACCCAAACCAACCCCATAGAGACTCAGGACAGCACTCAGCCAGCTGGTTCTGAGGCTCAGTTCACTAACCCAAACCAACCCCATAGAGACTCAGGACAGCACTCAGCCAGCTGGTTCTGAGGCTCAGTTCACTAACCCAAACCAACCCCATAGAGACTCAGGACAGCACTCAGCCAGCTGGTTCTGAGGCTCAGTTCACTAACCCAAACCAACCCCATAGAGACTCAGGACAACAGTCAGCCAGCTGGTTCTGAGGCTCAGTTCACTAACCCAAACCAACCCCATAGAGACTCAGGACAGCACTCAGCCAGCTGGTTCTGAGGCTCAGTTCACTAACCCAAACCAACCCCATAGAGACTCAATCTGGCCCAACCAAATCATCAAAAACACATCACCTAGTGGAAAGAGGGAGGGAGAGAGAGTCGTATCCCTGTACTGTGAGACAGGGAGGGAGACAGAGTCTTATCCCTGTACTGTGAGACAGGGAGGGAGACAGAGTACTGTACTGTGAGACAGTGAGGGAGACAGAGTACTGTACTGTGAGACAGGGAGGGAGACAGAGTACTGTACTGTGAGACAGGGAGGGAGACAGAGTACTGTACAGTGAGACAGGGAGGGAGACAGAGTACTGTACTGTGAGACAGGGAGGGAGACAGAGTACTGTACTGTGAGACAGGGAGGGAGACAGAGTACTGTACTGTGAGACAGGGAGGCAGACAGAGTACTGTACTGTGAGACAGGGAGGGAGACAGAGTCTTATCCCTGTACTGTGAGACAGGGAGGCAGACAGAGTACTGTACTGTGAGACAGGGAGGCAGACAGAGTACTGTACTGTGAGACAGGGAGGGAGACAGAGTCTTATCCCTGTACTGTGAGACAGGGAGGCAGACAGAGTACTGTACTGTGAGACAGGGAGGGAGACAGAATACTGTACTGTGAGACAGGGAGGGAGACAGAGTACTGTACTGTGAGACAGGGAGGGAGACAGGGTACTGTACTGTGAGACAGGGAGGGAGACAGAGTACTGTACTGTGAGACAGGGAGGGAGACTGAGTACTGTACTGTGAGACAGGGAGGGAGACAGAGTACTGTACTGTGAGACAGGGAGGGAGACAGAGTACTGTACTGTGAGACAGGGAGGCAGACAGAGTACTGTACTGTGAGACAGTGACCTAGTGGAAAGAGAGAGGGAGACAGAGTA